>NC_090746.1:86402958-86420458 GCF_036898095.1 Palaemon carinicauda
AGCCCAGTGAGGAAAGGAAATAAGGAAATGAATAAATGATGAGAACAAGTTAACAATAAATCATTCTAAAACAGTAACAACGTGAAAGCAGATATGTCCTTTAGCTATAGCAACAATATACCCTATTATAGAATGGTATGCAAAAGAGAGATGCTTTAGGCATTTTCGTAAATGAAACTCCATCTGGCCACGGCAGCCGTAAATGAAAGCACAAAGCACATCGGTTTGTGATGTCAATGACCTGTGACGCCACGCTGGCTTATTGGGCTTAATGGCCTACAGCTTGGCAGAAACTAGAATCAGGAATGAATAAAGAATTTTGTCATAATCTGGGCAACTGCGAGGGTTTGCCATGGAATGTACACGTCTTGGTTGTCTCCTTGCATTGGTATTAACGAAAATAGTTACCCAACAGGCTGACAAGTAAATAAAAAACAGATAGGCAGAAGAAATGGTCACACGCAAGTTGATGACATTCCTCTGGGATACTAGAATGTAACTGCATTCTGAGAAATGCAAGATGTTTTGATTTTATTTCATGTATGACTAACCTCCAGAAACTGGTCAGATTTCAAATTAATGTAGGCTACATTTCAGATCCTTTCCAGTTTATTCTGGCCTATAATATGCAACGTCATACAGGTAGGTCTTTTTTTGTGACCGGCTAGTGAATTGTTTCAGACGGTGGTCATTGTTAGTTTTGGCTCCCAACTTTCATTCACCCCAACTTTTTTGTTTTCTTAAACCTTTGTTTTGTTCTGAATCTATTTTGTATTGTGCACGCTCTTGATGGTTCATTCACCCTTATCAATATATATTTTATATCCTTGCAACCCTTGTAAAGTATTCAAATATTTGTTTCTTGTATTAAAACATAATTTTAATTCTATATTCATTATCCTCTTTGTGTTGCATGTACTATGCTTAATGTTCATAGTATATTTTTTTAGATACTGTGATGTGATTATGTATTTTCTATATTGTATTATGTCTTTGGTTTGTTTCCTTACCTGAAATACATCTTTGATTTGCTACTGTGAATTTTGCTGAACAAAGTCTTATTAATAGGACTTTGTTGGTTGTGTCATTATACCGCAAGACATCACATTTTATTCATGTTCATTCTACTCATTATGAAGAGGCTTGCCCGACTGGAGAAGTGTGACATTGGTCCAAGCACCCCACTGAGTAGCAAGAAGTGGAAGCTATAGCTTCGTGGTTTCAAGTACTTCTTGACCATAATCGAAGGGGACAACCCAGACAAACTCGAAATACATAAGTCCAGATGTAATGGATGTTATCCAAGACTGCCAAACATTTGAAGCGGTCATGTCTCGGCTCATTGCAGCATACAAAAAACCACCAAGTGAAGTTTATGAATAACATCTGTTAACCAAGAATCAGAAACTATATGAAACCATCGATCAATTACTGCTTTCTCTGAATAACATGGATAATGACTGATACTATAGCAGTGAATACCGAGAGAACTGTAGCTCATTTGTAAGAGGCATTCTCATCTGACTTCATCAACCGGGTATTTGTACTTGACTACTGGAAAACAATACTATGAGCCTGGATGTCGAAATCCAACAAGCCAGATGGTTAGAGCAGGCACAACTGAATGCTGAATCCTCTATTGCTCCTGTAGTGACAGCTACAACTGCATTTTCCAACTTTATTGGTGCATCTGCAAGTCAACCTGGCCCTCATTTAGGTGATATGATTCCTCCTCATATAGCATTTGCATCTAATTGCCCCATGGGATCCAGTGCATCTGTGTCTTATTTTTGTGGACTTGAAATGTCATCCAAGATCAGCTTGTCCTACGAGGGACTTTACATGGGACAAGTAAGGAAAATGAGGACATTGTAGAAAAGTTTGTTGCCACATATCGGCCTTTATAGCAATGCCTTTAGCTTCCACTGCATATTCATTGTCAGTCACACTTGTTACATCCAAATCTGCAGCAATTGTTCATCAGAGTCAAAGCTCTTAATGACACAGGTAGCTTGGCTAAC
Organism: Palaemon carinicauda; assembly: GCF_036898095.1. Taxonomy (NCBI): domain Eukaryota; kingdom Metazoa; phylum Arthropoda; class Malacostraca; order Decapoda; family Palaemonidae; genus Palaemon; species Palaemon carinicauda. The sequence continues at coordinate 86,404,980 of NC_090746.1, forward strand.
TTCATTAGTGTAAAGTTAGCTGCCTTACTCCATACTAAAGTGTATCCTATATTGACTACTGTCTCTTGCATTCTCTATCCTCTCTACAGAAGCAAAACGATAATGTGTATCCAGTATCAATATTGAAGAGCGAGAATACAAGAATCTTATATTCTCCATCCACTCCGACCTCTGCAAGGAGGCATGAAGATATTATTCTTGCCTTTGGTAGAGATGAACCAAGACTCAGCATTCGTGGTCTCGCTTACATTAAAGTTGCCAAAGAAAAGCTGTTCAGCAATCTGACTTCAGACTGTCATCCTATTGACACTAAGGCTTGGCATTTCCGTCCACTGGAAGAAAAATTCGTAAACGATGAAGTCCACCGGCTCTTGAAGGAGGATGTTATCAAACCAAGCGTGGCGTGCTCAATTAGTCAGGACTCTCAATGAAACCAAAGGGAAAAGTATGGTGGTAAACTTTTTACAAACCACCAATAGGCTTACTCAGTTAGATCCCTACCCTCTCCTAAATATTAACTAGGAAGTCAACAAGATATGCAAGAACAAATTTTTTCCCTGTCTATTTCCTTTCCTGTGCCTACTATCAAGCAGAAATAGATGCCTTAGAAAGACTGTACACAATGTTCCAAGGGGTGATGGACTATACCAATTCAAGGGGATCCCAATGGGTGTACCTAAGGATGCAATGGCTTTTCAACGAGTTATGAACTGCATCACATCAAACCACAATCTCAAGGAAACTTATGCATAACCCACTTCTAGGAGGTTGCGGATGCAGCGGGCCTGACATTCAAGGTATCCAAATGCCAGTTTAGTTTGACATCAGTCTATATCCTGGGATCCTCATTTGTCCAGGGACATTTAAGACCAGACCCAAACTGCCTTTGTACTCTGCAGGAACTTTCAGTGCTGTGTGACAACGAATCCCTATGACTAGGCTACTCACTGGTTTAATTGCCTATTATGTCAAATGTATCCCAGGGTAGGACTTCTCCAAAAATATTTGCTCTCTTGTTGAGGCAACAATGTTTCCCCTGTCCTCAGAGATCTGCACTGCCATAGATCATCGGAAAGAACGCATATCTTGGGCTGTAGTCAACATCATCAAGGACGACGTCCCATTCACTATTGAAACTAATGCATCCGGTGAAACTATTGCTGCTGTTCCTGAAATCTATTTTGTTTTTTCTTACCATTAAAAAGTTTCTCTCTTCTCCAGCACTGGAATTGGTAATAACAAGTACCAGCTAAGCAATCTTTGACAACTTAGGAAATACCAATTTTCCACCAACCAACCTGTATGCTGATAATTTTGGCGTCTCCAGTGACAATTGCATAGGCTGTTGTGCGTTATCGATAAATCTTATTTATTTATTATTTCTTAGAATTTTCGTCAAGGCGTGAGATTTGGGTAAACGCGTGACACGAGGCTAAAATGTGCGAATCTCTCCTTTGTAAACAACGAGCCTAACCTTCCATGCACAAAGAAATTTATGAATCACTAGAATTAACAGCTCAGTAAATCCTTCCCATAACACTTCACATATTCTTATCCACAAAGAGCCACATGTCAATGACCTGGCAGATCTGGACGCAAGTGATGTCAAGAGCGCATCAAGGTTTTAATAGTATTATGTCGATCAGCACAAGAGTAACAGATGTAGAAACAAATCCTCATAATGCATGTGATATTAGAATTTGATCAATGTCAACTATTGTTGGCAGCAACTTTTTAAAAGTAAAGTTTAAATGGAAGAAAAGAGTCAAACCCTTGGAAGCTGCCATGATATGATTAAAAATACGAGATGTTACTTATTGAGTCTGAGATGTTATTTTGAAGAATTTCATTCACCAAGAACTAACACAAACTATTCAAGCTTAATTCTAAGCATGAGCTTGACCCATAACTCATGTCACTTTTTGATGAAGTAGGAATTCGTGAAACCAAGAAATCCCTGATGTATGAAGCATTTGCACCTTTCAGTGACAGGAATTGCTGGAGAAGCAATTTATGTTATTGATGGAGGATTTCCGATTCATCAAGTTTGGCAAAAGGGAGAAACATTCTCAGCAATTCTAAACAGGTATACTGAGTATGAAAAGAAGCTCTGTAATAGAAATGCTGCTATTGTATTTGATGGATAGCCAGAAAACTAAAAAAAAAAGAAAAAAAAGGAAAGAAAAAAAAAGTACAAAATGTGCCCAGCTTGTTTATCGAATGATTAATTCTACCAGAGACACCATGTTTAATGAAACGATACCAGCAAAAAAAAAAAAAAAAAAAAAAAGTAAATTATCACTCCTTTACGTCAATATATTCGTTTTCAATACGACAAATACTTGGCAATATTTATTCCACGATTTTTTCGTTTTTCACGGCAAAGTTTTAAGCGTACATGTATTTAGTGGAAGTGATACTAACCTACTTCTGCTATTTTTTAGACCAGGAAAACTGAAGTTCATAAGCCTGTTGGAAGAGCACGAAGAACTACAAGCTTTGTTGCCATGTTTAAAGGACCATCTGCTGAACCTGTAACTTTTGCTGCAGTAAGGAAGAATTTTATTCTTCAGTTGTAGGACTAATGAATTTGAATCCCTTTGTGATTCAGGATATCGGTGCTTTGATCAATCACTGAATAAAGTCAAATTCCTGTTGGCTTCTTTGCCTCCAACACACGTGGCTGCTCGATTTCATTCCTTATGTGTGTATCACCAAGGGCAGAAGTGGTTGGGAAATGACTAGTAACCTGTACAATGTGATTGGAATGTAACTACAGAAGGGCTGGTACTAATCACGACAGATAAATACCTTGCTGTTCCAGACCTGTTAAACAATGTATCACGCAAATGCTTCCAATGTTGCATGACTACCACCTGTAGCTGTAGGAAAGCAGGCTTAAAATGCTCTGTGATATGTGTTCCTTGAAAGGGATTGGCATGTTTAAATGCTGACATCATTATTGATGAAGACGACTGTTATGACCCTATTGATGCCAAATTAGAATACTTCCTAATTTCAAAGAGTGAAATGACTCATAGAGTAGAATAGAAAAATAGTTTCCTACCTAGCTGATATCTTACAATAATTTTACAAAATAACCCGACTAAATTTCATTCATGATCTTCCCATAAAAACATGATAGCTTATCATATAATACCAGCGAGAAAACTAACACTATCATGAAAAGCAGTAATCCTATACTGTCATTATTCAGCAAGAATAATTGGGTGGATGGTTGGGTGCAAGGGTGCTATCTCCGCCAGTGAGCATTCATTGTATGTCCTAAGCCAGAATACAGGAGGAAGACCACCCTTGGGATACAATATCCGAAACTATGTAAGGAATAGGGGAGTATGAAAATCAAACTGAGAACATTTACATAGCTCTGGCAACAGAACGAGGCTACGTATCGAAAAAAAAATGAATAGAAGAGTTTATATAAAGAATTTTACGTAAATTATTAGTTATGTAAAATTATTTTATATAACATCCTTCTATCTAAAGTAAGTCAGCCATTTTTTTTAAGACGGTGACCAAATCCAGGGCGATAAAGAGAAGCAAAATTATTGTTATTAATTCCTGCATTATGAAGACAATAACGCTGATAGCAGCTTTCCATGATATTTTTCTTATTAAACCCTCTTTTGACTGGCATACTTTCCTTGAAGAAAAATTGTGATCCGTGCAGACTTCTCACCTGGATAACAATGGTGTGCTGAAGAATACCTGTCAGAGATTTTGCTCGTTGACAAGTTATTTACTTTCAGATGTTGACGAACAAAGAAAATGACCAACCGCGTTTAAATTTCTAAGGTCATCAAAGATTTTCTCCAGGTTAGTATTATCATATCAGTAATCAAATAACCTAAGCAATTATCTAAAACTGAGAATAGTTAATTTTTGAAGTGATTTTAGCACTTCTATAGGCTATTCCTTACGGTAACTTTCAGGAGTCTTATCAAAAGAATTCATTACACCCCCTTGTACATTCCATATTCCGCTACCCTTTCCTCAGATAGGGTAGAATATACATTCAATATTTGTCCTGAAAATAAAAGGGCTAATCTGGCAGCCCATTTTTCTTTTGATCATTCACATAAGATAGCTGCATACTCAAAACGCATAAGGTAAGAAGATATATCAACCTTCTTCTTATAAGGTTCCATTTTGTGAGATTTTCAAAACGCTTCGATTCAGGAGTCGTGGGGTTGGGGGGAGGGGGGGGGGGAGGGGGGGGGAGGGGGGGGGGGGGTTGGAAGAGACTTAGTTCTGTTCTGGAAGTGGAAGCTATTGTTCTTTAAGATCTAATCTTCTTTCTATTTTTTTTCTATTCCTTAAATTTTATTTGTTCACTTTCCGCAGCCCCCTCTTCCCATTCACTCTTTACCTCGTGTTTAGCCTACTTTGCCTCTTCCCTTTCTGTAGCTCTCTCTTCCCACCCAATCACTCTTTACCTCGTGTTTAGCCTACTTTGCCTCTTCTCTTTCTGTAGCTCTCTCTTCTAGCACACGGTTTTGTCTTCTTCTCTAGGTTTATATTCCTAATTTTGTTTATAGATGGCATCTAACTTAAATGTTAACTATTTGCCGAAGTCCATACCAGAAAGTTCTAGTTTAGACCCTAAATCCAACCTGTAGTCATACGAAAGTTCTGGCTCAGCCTATAAACGACGAACATAACATGGCATCAATATAAAAACTCAAATAGCAATCGAATGATAGTTTGCACGAAATAGAAGCAAATCAACTGTTGGCACGCTCCACTGGAGATTTAAAGATGTATTTGTCTAGTCTGTGGTACCTGGTCAACCACCTTCACCGAATTAGATTTTTCGTACCCAAATACTTAACAAACAAAACAAAATACTGAGATATCCAATACTACTAGATTGTGTTATCACTATGAGGTACCCTACTCAATGCGCCTCTTTCTAGGGGATTTCAAAACGTTATTGATCCATTTCAAGATTCATTTTATTTTTTATACTGCATAAAAGAAATAACGATTAAATTTCCTGAAAATAATTATATTATAACAAAAGTAAAAACCTTGAAAGGTATAATAGGAAAAAATGAAAACCCATAAACTTTCATACTTAAATTATTAATAATTAATCAATATCATGATAACCTATACATTAACCTTAGATCAGAATATTCATCATACACAATAATTACGTTAATACCAACAATCAACACCAACTTTCGCATTACAAAACCTCACATATCCCTTCAACGATATATATCCATTATCATTGCAATAATGGTACAGTCATTCTATTAGTTTATTCTTTAACTACCAAGACCTGAGAGAAAATTTAATTTTCAAATTAAAATTAATTTTCGAGCACTTACCTGTACACAGTAACTTAATTCAGCCGATCAGACCTGTGTCGGCTCTAAACAGATATAACTAATTATCTTATCCTTATTGATCCAAAATGTCTATTACCCTGATTATTGTTAAGAACTCTTAGTTGGAGTGTACTGTACTCTCCCGTGCCACACTGCTAAAAATCACTTAATTTTAATCCGGTTTTCTCCGTAAAAATATACTTTTCTCAGCCGTATTTCCGTAAAATACAGGCGCACCGTAATTTTACCTTACGTTGTTATCTTTTACAGGTTGGTGACCGTAATATCACTTCTTTACGTCGTTATATCCGTTTTTAAAACGGTAGAAATCCTGGAATAAATGTTGCCAGGCTTTTACCGTTTTCTTAATGCAAATTTTCAACAGTGTAGATGTAGCTCCTGAGCACTGAGGCGATATTGGTACTGTCAAAGCCAACATAGAAAAATCCCATTAACGTGTGATGGTTGACGAACAACAACTGCAGTTTTCTGACCTGTTGAGGCTCCAATACCCCTGGTTAAACTCTGTTACGGGGAGATCTTCTCCGAGTTATTTCCCACAATTAAATTTTCCACAGCAAGTCACTTATTCCTTGTAATGCAAAGACATGAAGTGACCCTTCTGTTAGTATATGAGTACTAGTGTTTATAAGTTTAAGAGACGTTCAACCGATACTTTAAGCTGGCATGAACCATCCTCTCAATCCATTTTTTCTCGTTTGTTTTTATGCTGACATATATTCTTGTTCTATTGATTTGATAGTTTTTCTAAGTTCTTTATGTATATTTATCCCTAATTGATAGTTAATACCTTGTGGAAGCTCGCTCTGGAAGTTATTAGTCCTTTAGGGTTGTTTCTATAACAACAACAACAACAATAATAATAATAATAATAAGAGTAATAATAATAATAATAATAATAATAATAATAATAATAATGATAGGGTCGTAGCTTACCTAATAATGATAATAATAATAAAAGGGTCGTTTGCTTACCTAATAATAATAATAATAATAATAATAATAATAATAATAATAATAATAATAATGATAATGACAAAATTTAATTGCATCCAGTCTGCTACATGATGTTTATTAGATTTCACCTCAATATACTTAAGTAGTAGTAGTAGTAGTAGTAGTAGTAGTAGTAGTAGTAGTAGTAGCAGTTGTAGTAGTAGTAGCAGTTGTAGTAGTAGTAGTAGTAGTAGTAGTAGTAGTATTAAGCATAATGAGGTCATTCGGTAATCAAATATCTAATACATCTCAAAGTGAGAAAAGGATAAACACAATTTTGCATATCATGTAAGCCAATAACCTTCAGATTCTACACATGGACATCGTTGGGAATAATTAGCGAAAGCATTTAACAGCTGACAGCCTAAGAGTTTTCCCGAATGTCCCAGATTGCATGACTCTTCCTCGAAGGCTTCCAGACCCCCTCTAGTCTTGTCACTCAACTGTGAATGTAAAGCTCTTCCAGACCCCAGGAGTAAAAACTCCTTGGCACGCAATTGTGACGTCATGAATGGAGATGCAGTGTTTGTTCCTTGGGTTTGGTAAGGAAACTTTATTTCTTTGCTTTTATTGTTTGTATATGAAAGATCTAATTTATTGTTGTTACGGTTTTTTTAAATGTTTTATTTTGGTTGTTCATTACTTCTCTTGTAGCTTATTTTTTTTCCTTGTCTCCTTTCCTAATTGGGCTAGGTTTCCCCTGTTGGAGCCCTTGGCCTTATAGCATCCTGCTTTTCCAACTAGAGTAGTAGCTTAGCATATAATAATAATAATAATAATAATAATAATAATAATAATGATAATAATAATAATAATAATAATACGGTCGTAGTTTACCTAATAATGATGATAATAATAATTGGGTCTTTGCTTACCTAATAATAATAATAATAATAATAATAATAATAATAATAATAATAATAATAATGATTATGGCAAAATTTAATTGCATCCAGTATGCTACATGATGTTTATTTGATTTCGCCCCAATTTACTTAAGTAGTAGTAGTAGTAGTAGTAGTAGTAGTAGTAGTAGTAGTAGTAGTAGTAGTAGTAAGCATAATGAGGTCATTTGGCAATCAAATATCTAATACATCTCAAAGTGAGAAAATGATAAACAATTCTGCAGATCATATAAGCCAATAACCTTCAGATTCTATACCTGGACATCGTTAGGAATAATTAGCGAAAGCAGTTAACAGCTGACAGCATGAGAGTTTTCCCGAATGCCCCAGATTGCATGACTCATCCTCGAAGGCTTCCAGACTCCCTCTAGTCTTGTCACTCAACTGTGAATGTGAAGCTCTTCCAGACCCCAGGAATAAAAACTCCTTGGCACGCAATTGTGACGTCATGAAATGGAGATGCAGGGTTTTTTCCTTGGGTTTAGTAAGGAAACCTTATTTCTTTGTTTTTATTGTTTGTATATGAAAGATCTAATTTAATGTTGCTATAGTTTTTTAAATTATTTTATTTTGGTTGTTCATTACTTCTCTTGTAGTTTATTTATTTTCTTGTTTCCTTTCCTCACTGGGGTAGTTTTCCCTGTTGAAGCCCTTGGCCTTATAGCATCCTGCTTTTCCAAATAGAGTAGTAGCTTAGCTTATACTACTAGTACTATTACTAATAATAATAATATTAATAAAAAAATGATAATTATAATGATAATAATAATAATAATAATAATAATAATATATTGAGAGAGAGAGAGAGAGAGAGAGAGAGAGAGAGAGAGAGAGAGAGAGAGAGAGAGAGAGAGAGATTATAATCGCTACTTCACTTTTATTTGGAAAAGAGATTTGAGGTTGAAGTTCAAGAGTTCCTTTCCTTATTTGAAATTAAACTCTGTAGAATGTAGACAGTAATGAATTGGAGGACTTTAATCTACTAAATAGAATGAATCACTGGAGTACGTGATAAATATTTTAAATTCCATCAATTGGATGTTTGTAAAACAAGAGCAGGGTTGGGAATTTCACTGAACATGGTTAGAAATGTCGAGTTATCCATTTTTATTTCGTGAACCTCGTCCAACTCTAAGATAGCCGGAAACGAATTTTTAAAGCGAACATATCAAACAAATTCTTTATTACCATTACTTCTTGCTTTTTTTTTTTCATTTTGCTTGAAGATCATTTTCTTGATTTTTTTTTTCATTTTGCTTGAAGATCATTTTCTTGATTTTTTTTATTTTACTTGAAGATAATTTTCTTGATTTTTTTTTATTTTGCTTGAAGATCATTTTCTTGATTTTTTTTTATTTTGCTTGAAGATCATTTTCTTGATTTTTTTTTATTTTGCTTGAAGATCATTTTCTTGATTTTTGTTTTGTTTTGCTTGAAGATCATTTTCTTGATTTTTTTTTTATTTTGCTTGAAGACAATTTTCTTGATTTTTTTTTTTTCATTTTGCTGGAAGATCATTTACCGTATTTTACTTTTTTGAATTCTTTCACACATATAAGACAACTGTGTGTTTCACAGTATCTGTGAGGAATTTCATATGCTTGTTCATAGTATTTGTGTCTGCATATTCAATAGTTCTGATGATATTTGATTCAATACTCAGCTTGGCCAAATCTACACAACGTTTTTGAGATAAAATCTAATAAGCTTTTGTTTCCTCAATTGTCTCCCTGTAGAGGTTGTCTTTGCCGGAATTGTTATCAGTTTAGTCGTGCTAGAACGAACATTTCTAATCAGGCGCCCAACTTCAAGAAATCTAAGGTTCTCACTTTTGTAGTAGGCCTACTTCAATAACAGGACTTTTTTTTTTTTCAAACATTCTCATTTGGTCAAAGATGTCTATCCCTTATACTTATTTCATGTTCTCTTCTACATTCTCAAGGATAGTTTTTACCAGTTTCCTTTTCTTTTAACCTTTTTGGCAAGTTCAGTAAGACGTTTTTATTGTAATAAGCTAAGAAGGAACTTTTAGCCACACTTTATATGTAAAGATAGTTTCTAATGTCCGAGTTTCACGTCTAAAAAACTATCACAGAAATTAGGTAATCAAGCAATAATCACTTATATAACTTCAGCCAAAAATAGTTTACCTGGAATGGCTTAAGTAACCTTCCCTTGTCTTCGCTAGGAATAGCTTTTGTTGAATGAAAATTACTTTATTTTCCCCTGGAGAGAGACTTCTATTGCCCGATTATTTCCTGAATTGAACGCTAAGGATATATCCACTGATTATTAAAGATACGGCTCTACTTAACTAGCAATCCTTTTGAATCCTTTTTAATGACCATAATGAGATTTTACATTTGTCCAACTCAGGAGGTTTCACTCAACTTGTCTCTTAGATTGTAAAATCATAAGATGAACTGAAACATAAAAATAATAACTTTTTGAATGTCAATATCTTCAAAAGTTAAACTAAAGGACCAAGGACCTCAGTAACTTTCATCTCAATAATGTTAATCCCCACTTACTATCTTTATAGATATTAGTTTTGAACGAGCGTTTTGTGGTCCCTTTTATAGAATAAGAGACTTATAAAATAGCGACAGGATAAGTTAATCAATTCCCGAAATTGCTATTTTTTTCGTTAAATGTATTTGAAATGGAATCATTAAATTGATATTTCTTCAATGACATCTACTTCAGGTTTATAATATGAGACTATATATCAAGACAATATCTTAGTTTTGGATATCTCAACCATTCTTGCTTATTTATTGATTAATGTATGGGGTGAAGTACGTTCCCATTAACAGGAATAACTTCCATTACCACATCACAGGACTGCCATTTTTAGGCAGAGGTTTCATGAAGATCCCATGGAACTCTTTAAACCCTAGCTTTTACCCTCTGAAATAGAGACCACCGTCTTCTATATCTATATCATAACTTGAAAGCCTACTGTACATGCCTAAGGTATTACTCAATGCAACGCTAACTACAATCTCATGGACTTGGAGTCACACGTCTCATATGCAGGGATTGGGGAGTAAAATTTCTTTTGAATTTTAAATTTCGTGCCTGACTGGATGCAGACGACGTATGCTGCATCCACACAGACAGTAAACTCGGCAGGTTCAGGCAGGAGAGAGGTGAAGTTTGAATTGGAAATACATTGGGTCCAATGACATTGCTATGGCCATAGTCTTAAAGTTTTAGTGCAAATGGTTTCATTGGAATAATGTATTATAAATCCAAACTTCAGCATGTTACAGCCTGTGCTTAACGAAACCCCTCCTGTTACAGGTGGCAATCTAGTTGGTGCAGTCAGGAATCAGCTGAAGCTGAAATTTAAAATACTCTTATACTAATCTTTGCCAGGATCTTTAGCTCTGTGAACGGTCTTATTAGAATCAAGAAATTTAAAACAAAAGCTTGCGTCCGTTCCTAGTTGTAAGTACCATATCGCGGCATTCTTAGAATATATTCACTGAGCCAGTAAATCTTTTATATAAAATTGATTGATATCAATGAGCGTGTTCACGCACACCTGAAAGCATTACTAGGATCAAGTGGAAATCATGTATTTTCTTGGACAACTTTACAACTAACTGCATGTAAAGGCCATAAATTGCTTGGTATCTATAACATTTTGAAACACTCACACATATGTATATCCATAGATACATACATACATGAGTGTGTGTGTAAATATCAAACACGAATTTAATGGGATCTAATGTCCAACTCAAACCTGGGAATATATATCCACAACAAATTCTTTATAAGATTCTGGCTGGCCAAGGACTCAAACCTATATCCCCGAGTCAAAACAATTCACACAGTAGACTCTACCAATGAGTCGCCCAGAGAGATATAAGTTAATTCCAAGAACACTGTAGAAATTACTGTCGAATTCAGGAATCTGTACTTAGACTTAAAAGTAACCCATCTCCATAATGATAGTTCATTAAGGAGTTTGTAACAAGTTGCTAAGTATGGTGAGTATTTGCAATCAACGCATGTGACATTAATATATGTAAATATCAACTACAAATGGGATTTAATATCGAATCCAACCTTGGGAGTATATATCAACTGAAATTTTTTTTCTGATAAATGCTTAATGAATAGACTTGCAGCACTTACCTCACTACATTAGGCACATGCTTAAGTAGAAATCCTTTAAATCAAGTTTATCTGTAACATGTACCAATAGAAGATGTGACGTCTGCTCAGAAAAAAAATTCACTATTCATCAACTCTTGGAAGATTGCATATGCAGGGATATGGGGCTACAGACTGATTAAAACTTTTAGAAAATACATCACTGGGAACTTCACGTCTTTTGGACCTGATGGTGTTTTGACACTACCCCACTAACAATACTTTGTATAAAAAACTGTGCTAGGTTTCACCTCCTTTACTCGGTATGGGCCCAAAAACTCTGACTCTAGTTTTTGCTTCCTTGGCTGTTATCATTTTAAGTAAACACAATTGCCTAAAAGTAACTTGACCAATTTAGTTTTGAAAAGTCGATTATAATTTACCCAATGTATTTCATTAGTCCTTATCAAAATATTTTAAGCAGTGTTCATCACACTCCGTAACAGATTTAGTATGCACACAATTCTGTTCGGTTTGAATAATTTAGCAATTTTTGTGAATTTATCAGTGCCGTATATAGCAATGCAGGATGTTGTTTGTACACTAAAATGAAAGAGGTGTCTCTTAATAAGAACTTCTATGCAATGTTTAAAGCTAGCTCAGCCTCGGGAGGCATGGCATACCAATGATAGGGTTATCGGCCACAAGGTAATGTACAATTAGCACCACTTCCATATTATGGGATTTCACTAGTAAAACGTAAAGTTTTCATAATTTCCGTGATCGAGTTCATCACTTTGTTTATAAACTCCTGACCATCGTCACTTACTAGTACTTTCGGGCAGCCAAACCTAGCAATGAAAGAGAAAAGTGTATGGGCCAATTAATATGCTCTTTTATGGACTATGTTGTAAGTATGAATGTACCAGGTAAATGCACCCATCAGTACACATGTTTACCTATGGGGTGTGAACCCTACCATGTTCACGTGCATCCTATAGAACTTAAAATTAACCACGGGCTAATCTCTGGTTACCAGAACAGTATTTCTATGTTATTTAAAAAAGTTACAAGCATGACATGACTTTACATACATTTTTATTGACTTTTGCATTACTAACCAAAAGAAGGAGTCACATACCCTCCTTGTTCTATCAATCCCCAAATACCCAGTATGCAGACTGGCATGTACAATGTGGATGGCTCACTTAACTAAAAATGGAAGACAAACCATCTGTCCACGACATTCACCAATCTGCTTCTCATACGCACAGTATGAATTATTATTAGCTATGAAAAAAATATCGCTCTACACATTCTGAAAGGATGGGCAGCTGTCTGAATCTCCCTTAATCACTGCTCACCTTTTCTTTCTGTCTATCTTATGACTAACTGATCCAACATCTAGGGTCTGTTGTTCTTCCTTCCTTTTCTGTGATGTAATAGTTACCCCTGTATTGCGCCTCTGGAGAGGGCATTATCTACCTTTTTAGATTTGCCCGATATGTGATCAAAGCTACTTATATTGAATTCTAACAGCCTTTCCATCCACCTAGCTCGTCTAGTAGTAAAATATATCATGTGGAGGCCGATGATTAGTTTGCAACGGAATTATTTGACCAAACAAAATGACCTAATGACTCTCCAGAACCCACATAATGGCCAATGTCTCTTGATCAGAAATACTATAATTCTTCTCTGCATATGCTAAAAAAATTTAAAATCAATCAATCTTCTCTGGATCTTTCAATGGCCAAAAAAAGAAAAGCAAACAGGTCACTCTTTACCTTTATTGTCTCATTGTGAAATCACGCTGCCAATAGCTACGCTAGTCGTGTCAATTGTCATTAAAAATGGACAATCAAATATAGGATATGCAAATACCTCATCACTAGTTAATGTCATTTTCAGCTGGCTAATGGCTGTTGAAAAATGCAATAATTCATAACATTAAACCTATATTGTTGACGAAAATTTTAGGATAATATACCTATGAAAATTGCTGATTTAAAGTTATGCATATCCTTATAATTAGGCTTAGCTTTGAAATTTTGAAAGAACTCTAGGTAATTATAGAGACACTCTAGTTAAGCACTATGATTAAGAAGTTGATATGATATACAGTAATTCTGAAAATAAACAAGGTGAAAAATATCATTTATAAGTACCTGTGTATCCTAAATGTCAGAAATTGAAGAGGTTAGACGCTACTTTTTGCTTGCATGCAGTGTAATGCATACCAGCTGCTGGGTCCCACTGTTGTCTGAGTGACCTTTACTAAGACGTTTTCAGCCCACTCTTGGCTTCGGCCGACGAATTTCCGCATGTGTAAATGCAGCCTGATGGCGAAATATTGTATGGGCTTATTCTGATTTTGGAAATGTCAGTATATATATATATATATATATATATATATATATATATATATATGTATATATATATATATATATATATATATATATATATATATATATATATATACGTGTATATATATATATGTATATATACATACATACATATATATACATATATATATATACATGCACATACATACATACATAGACACACATACACAAACATACATATATATATATATAAATATATTCACATATATATATATATATATATATATATATATATATATATATATATATATATATAAGTATGAATGAAACAAATATTGAATGAGATTTCCCTACGGTTGAAAGTGACATTCATGTATAAAATGATTCTAAGAGCAAAACGCAGACAGGTATGAAAAACACAAAATGATTAATATAAATACAAATTTAACGCTCTGTTAATTATTCTTATTATTATTATTATTATTATTATTATTATTATTATTATTATTATTAATTGCTAAGCTACAACCTTAGTTGGGAAAGCAGGATGTTATAAGCCGAGGGGCTCCAAAAGGGAAAACATCCCATTGAGGAAAGGAAACAAGGACAAATAAACTATTTTAAGAACAGTAACATTAAAATAAAACTCCAATACGTTTTTATATCAATGCTCCCTAAAAGCTACTTTATCTAAGGTGATGGAAATTTTAAGCTCAACAGGGAAAACATCCCAGTGAGGAAAGGAAACAAGGACAAATAAACTATTTTTAGAACAGTAACCTTAAAATAAAACTTCAGTACGTTTTTATATCAATGCTCCCTAAAAGCTACTTTATCTAATGTGATGGAATTTTTAAGCTCAACAGGGAAAATATCCCAGTGAGGAAAGGAAACAAGGACAAATAAACTATTTTTAGAACAATAACATTAAAATAAAACTCCAGTACGTTTTTATATCAATGCTCCTTAAAAGCTACTTTATCTAAGGTGATGGAATTTCCTAAGCTTGACTGGTGGTAGATATGATCGGGCGTTGTGATGAAAGCAGCATAATTTGGCACTGGCATCTTGGTCGGTCTAGAAATAGATGGGCGCTGTTCCCTCTTCCCTTCCTTCTCTCTCACACCTTATCCTGCCCTGACACCCTTCCTTTGCTATTTCTTCTGCCCACCTTACCATAAGGCCCATATTTCTCTGTCCCTCGCGCCCTGTTTACTTACTTCCACCCCCGCCTCACTTTCGGCAACTACTATATTATTCTTTTAAAAGTTAATAACCTCGCTAAGGCATGCGGAAGGAAAGCATCTAAGAATATGATAATTTGATGTTAGATAAGAACGAAAAAGTTTCACGCCTTCTGACGAAAGAAATAAAAACATTCATGAAACAATTTCACATCATGGCAAAAGGGAAGGTTTTCTTACACTATTGTTTCCATCTAAATAAATTTTCTTTCAAAACTCTCATAAACCATTCCCCTGGAACAAATTCCAAGTCACTTTGAGTATGATCGTAGGTGTATATTTTCATTTAGATATAGAATAAGAAACGTTTATAAACATCTGATGAGAATATTAAAAAAATCTCTGAAATCGAAGGCACTGAAGGAAGAGCAAAGATGGAAGTAAACACATTAAGTGTCTTAAACCCGAATAGTGAATTGTTTATCAAAACAATGATAAAGTAAAGCCTATATCAACAGTTTCACGTGTATAGACAGAAATAGCAAAGAAATAATAGATAGGGTA
>NC_090746.1:86430458-86435458 GCF_036898095.1 Palaemon carinicauda
GCATGAATAGTTAATTAGCGATCTAAATATACTTGAATAAGATAGAGCAATAAAATAAGCGTCGTAATTAGTAATGTTTCTCCGATTCACATTATGTTCCGTTTTTAATAAATCCTCACTACGATTTCAATCGCTATCTTAGAGGTCCAATCCGTTTTCCTTTACTACGCAAGAGAGCCTAAGCTATTTCCACATGCTCACTCTTATTTGGGCGTTTTTACACGACTTGCAATTAACGGATGAAACTAATTGATTAACAGCAGTTTTATTGACTTTATATGGACAAACTTACCTTTAAAAATTGATCATTAAACAATAATATCTGCAATGAAAAATGCTTTAAGGTTGTTACTACTATAGTTGCTCGTTAAGGGGGAGGTGTGGATTGCAATTACTTAATATTTATACGCAAACAATCTAGTTAATGGTATATAATACTCTTAAATAGGTGTAAAAATTAGATATTTATACGTGTTCCTGGATTTAACTTTCGAAGTAATCTCTCTATACAATATCACATGGCAAAATACTTAATCAAAACAAGTTAGTGAAGTAAGTTATATCAAATCGATTAAATGGCAAAGCAGATAAAAAGGAGCATTTTACAGGAGGTTGTAAACACATGAAAGGGGTTAGTCACATGCATAAAATACAATAGGAACCTTAGACCAAAGGTCTATTTGTTTGTCCCATGAATTAAGGGTTTAGTCAAACATGTGGACGGCGATCGATTGAATAATGCGCAACGTCCATAAAGATAAAGAATGAAAAATAATGATATCAAAATTACAACAAACTCCGTACGCATGCCAGAATGTTCTAAGCTGACCGTGATCTAGAATTAAGCAAATTATATTTATCTGTAATGGGGAATGTGATCACTTATTGAAAGCTCTTTGACTCACGTGTTATAGATTCCAATGGCCATGGATGGCTCCAAACAGGGTGCTTGCTGAGGTCAGTTATAGCTCCTTGGGTCCACATACGAGATCCCCCTTACTAACGGCGAACACAGGGGATAAAGATGGCCTATCACAGCTACTGCTTCCAGGGAGCCTTCCTACTTTTCGGGATACACGAGGCAAGGGGGGGGGGGGGGAGGATGTTCACAGAGGGCCGGCCATATGGATACCCAAGAGCTTGAACTAGTTCAGTGGTCAGATAATTTTTTTGGGTGTTACCCCAAAAGAATTTGTAATAAAATGAATCTACCCCTGGCTTTGAAGTACTCTAGAGGTCAAAGCATATTACTTCTAGAATTCGTGGATAATAAAAGCAAGAAACTTAAATTGGGAATAATGTTTAATTGTTTATTTCATATATCATTAAGAAGTAAATAGCACAAAGGAAAAATCGTAGGAAATTATATATTTGTAAATTTATAAACAGCAATTAAGCAGTTACTCTTTTTAGCATTACATGGCCTAAGTAAAATCCTTGACTATAATGTATTTCAAATTTATACAAAAGCTAATAGGAAAATATTATTTAATCCTCTATTATGATGAATTTTTTTTCACCCTTTCTGGCATAGAAAAGGTCAGAGAAATGAAAATTATAAAAAAATTATTGATAATATTTTGATAATACTTTATGCATATTAGCTCCCCAAGGCTTTGAAAATATGACTGTTTCATCTTTGATACAACAATCTCAATATCAGGGATTTTTTATGTCACTGCTACTTGGATGTTGTCTTCAGGATCCAACCGGTTTCTTTATTTTGCTTTTAGATTTACAAGGGTAGAACAGCTTTGTTCGAAGTAGGTTGTTGCAAAAAGTAGCAGCACTTTAGTTGCTTTCAAATGTGCCATTTTATAAGCCTTTGCTGCTTTTGACAACCAAAAACTTGAAAGGTCATCCTTGGTATTAAATTCAATGCTAATTTCACTGTTGGAACGAAGTTCAATAAGCTCCTCTGCCAATCCTTCAGGCTTCAAGTAAATCACTCAGGTTACATTTGAAGGAATTTACAATTCAGACTACATTATGGGTATCAAGCTGTAGAAAGTAGTCACCGAACCTATTCCTAAGTTTGGTCAGGTGCCTTGTGGGAAACTCTTCCATGTTACTAAGACTGCAGTCTTCACAGTCTTCCAAAAACTGACAGGTTTGGAAAGACAACGATCTTATAAGAATTTAATCTCTGGTTCCTATACTGAAGGCTTGATACAAATGCTGAAATATTTCCCTTGGTTAAATTAAATAGATTTTCTTTGCTTGCATATCCTTGTTCAGCACATTTATATGGCTAAAAAGGTCAGCTAAGTATGTAAGAAGAGCTAGCAAGGATGATTTCCCGAACTTCCCTGAAAGTTTGTGTTTCTGATCAGTCAGAAACATTACAAGTTCGGTTTTAAGAGCTCACACTATTCAGGACACGTCCATGTGAAAGCCATCCCACTTCCGTATGTGAAAAAAGGGTGGAATATTTATCCTCTCCAACCTCACATAAATCAAGAAACTCCTCGTATTTAGTGCATGCCCTTTTGCAATAGAGACCATCTTACTTACATCATTCAACATAGCTTCCACTTCTGGTTCCAAATTCATCACAAATAATGTCTGGCGATGTATCATACAATGAATGACCTGAATATTTGGATCGCGTTCTTTGGTCAAAGCCACAAAACCCCTGACGGGACCAAATTTATAAGGATCTCCTTCAACTGATACCAAAATACAATCATCCCACTTTAGATCAACTTTCTGTCTTTTGAAGTACACATCAGCCTTGTAGAACACATCATTACCATGAGTTCTCAATTTAAGAAGAGAACACAGCAATATTTCTTTTTCCATTTCATCAGAATCCCTGGATTGAATGTATACCATTAACTGCGAATTGCTACTGGCATCCGTAATCTCATCAAGTTGAATGGCAAACTTTTTATTCTTTTCTACTGAAGAAATCACCCTTTCTCTCATATTTTCTGAAAATTTCTTTGCTAGCTATGATAGAAAACACCTACTACTAGAGTACCAGACTTATTAAACAGGCTGGATAATATATTATATTAATATATAGGGGATATTTCTCCGTTTCCACATCCACGTCCATAGAACATCCATTAACCCCCCAATTTTCTAATCCTTGATTCCTGACCACCGACCTAGTCCAACATTCCTTGCTGCCTATTGTTGTAGAGAGGGTAGTTTAAACAGTGACTCATCTCTCCTCAAACAAAAGAAAAAACAAGGTGTCCTTGTAGGCCTACCGGATCGTGAGATGCCATATCGGGATCAGAAAACGTAATTAATCTGTCTGAAGAAGTAGAGGTCTTGTAGGGTGTCTATACAGAGTACAAGGAGTAATCTTGTGCCTCCAGGGAAATATGCCTAAGAATAAAACCTAACTGCCTGGCATATACAATAATTGATTTAATAAAAGAAAAATTGTCAAATGCAGTGCATGTCTGACACAAATATCCTAGGCAAACAAACTTGAATGTTATGGAGAGATATGTAAATTAAATAAACATATATTCTAATGTATAATTTATAACCAAGATAAAAAATGGTAACTAAACAACAGTGTGCATGAGCTAAATAAAAAAAAAACAACCGAGAAAAAGTCCGATATTCAGAAATCATTCAGAGTGAATATGTCCTGACATGGATGATGCTTTAATGACAATGCATATCAGAGCGGTACCGGTAGTTGAGTTTTTAAGGATGGGATGATTTGGCAAATAATACACTTCTCCATCACTATGAGGGTCCAGTGATATGGGTTCAAGAGGGACTCTATAGTTCTTAGATTTTCTATATCTATACAGATAAGGGTAAGTGGAAGAGTACTTTCTTCTTAAGGATTTGTTCCTTCACGAGCCCTGGTTATATGATTAAAGTAAACAGCAGGGGAATTACCACATGGGGGTCAAATATGTGAATGAGATTGTCATCTACTTCTGCACGTGATACTGAAAGCGACTTTGACGAAGAGAAATGAGGTTGTCTACAATTCAAGCATGTAAAGTTAGTGGTACACTCGTGGGTAATGGACTGCCTGGAGAAACATGTATTGCAACGTCTTAATTGATTTAGACTTGTCGTTTGCCTAGCTGAGCCGGAAAAATGGGGACATTTACTTGACATGTGGTCGATAAGGCCACAGAAAACACATTTTCTATGAATAGTGCAATTCACTAGTAGGAGGAACTTTTAGGGGCTCATGAGACCATCTCTGGGTCATTGCAACCCTTGTCGTGACGGGGGTTTGAACAGGTCTAAAAGTAAACAAATTTTTGATGATAAGACTACACTTGCATTTTTTTATAATCGCCAATAATGACACTAAAATAAGTTCTAATTTTTTTTTCTAATGCCGACAGCTTTTGCAGCAAATGACTTATTGCTATTAATAGGGTTTTACTAGTTGTACACTGGAACTACACTCCAATAGCATATCAAAGAAAATAATGATAAGAAGAACAAGAATGTGAATGCATGGGAAAATAAACAAAGAAGTGTGACCAATCAAAGGGATTTTTTTTTCATGAAGCCTCAGATGACGATCTACCATTTCTCCAGTTGGGCTAAACGACCTACAATGGAATGTATTTCTTCTGAAGAGAAGAACATGTTTTGAATACATTTGGATGTCCAGTGAAGACTACTGCATTGTGATGCTCACTGCACCATAAACCACAAGCAGTAAATAGGCATTCTCATGGTGGATGAACTGTGTAACTCAAACGAGGCCTTTTACTTGTGGTCTCTTGTCATGCATATCCACAAAAGGTTGCTTATGGGCCTACTGCTCTGATTAGTTTGAAATTGAGTCCTTTGTTTTTGGTTTTTCATCGGGGGCCCAACACAGCCCAATTCCAGAACTTAACGGCCTCTCATGATCATTCCGTTTTGTAAACCATGCTGGTCTGTGATTCCTTTGATCTCCTAGAATAGTACTGTCTCATATCCCAAAGTGACCTACTAGGTGGCTCCCGGCTGAAGGTTTTCAGTGATGCCTTTTTGTAGGGGCCTTTGGTTTTATTCTA
>NC_090746.1:86440458-86450458 GCF_036898095.1 Palaemon carinicauda
TTTGCAACTTCGCCAAGACTCTCGTCAACCATCACATTCTCTATCCCTTGATTATTTCTTCCAACTTTAGCATTGAAGTCGCCAATCACAATTTTCCTATTTCTCTCATAAATATATATATATATATATATATATATATATATATATATATATATATATATATATATATATATATATATATATATATATATATATATGTATATATCATATCATTTTGCATATAGAAAGGCATTTTAAAAGCCTTTATTTTCATGACCGATGCAGTATTATCAAGGGTATGGAGTACTTCTCTGTTTGTGAAGTTTTCATCATATCTTATCACTATCGTTAAGAACCGAAGAGGAATTATATAATTATTAACTAAAACATTAGATATTTGTCATATGTACATTATAAATAAGACGAAATTATAGACTTAAAAGGCATTAAAAATTTAAAGATAAAATTGGAACTGTAAAACAATTAATAGATATAATAAATTATAAGTAAAAACATAAGAGTTAGAAAACTGATATCCCTCACTTCATCGATGTTGGGAATGAGTTTATAAAAAAAAAAAAACCGGCATCATTAGTATATTTTTGGTGAATTCATCAAGTAGGCCTAACCGTATTTCATTCTAATCAATGTGTACAAATTGTGATTAGTCACATAAAAATAGTCTAAAAATATTATTTTGTTGTTGGTGCAATCTTCTGTTAGATGCCAGGAAATCGCATCTAAGGGTGTTTCATCGTAATAAAATTCTGTGGGGGGGGGGGGGGGGGGCGTTCCCAGACCAACCACGGTCAGTGCCTCTTCAATAATTAACCTCCTCCCTCCCGAAAAACGCCACATGTAACAAGTCACACTTTATAAAGGATTGCTATCTATAATTGGGCTTATGATTAGCTATCAATGTATTTGCTGAGGGCATAAATATATTTTGATTAAATTTGGGGTTCCAACTCTTTGCTTGTAGATTACTGGGATATGCTCTATATATTTTTGTAATACATATCTGTATTTTACATATAATTACCATAACGTAGAGCTAAAAAATTAGAAGATTAGTATTATTGTAATTATGAATTTCTTATGCATAAATAAATATAAAAAAAACCTACCAAAAATGTATGTATTAGTAATCTGACACTTCAAATTTGAATAGAATCCAAGTGTTTTTACCTCATGTCAATAGATGACAGCACACGTCCCTTGTCCAAGTCATGTGAATGATTCTATACAATTAGGAAAGGGTGACAGATTGATACTTATGCAGAAATATGTGTGGCAGGTATAAACTTTATTCAGTTCCAAGAACTAAGTATTAGTAAAACGAAATGACGTCATGGAAGGCTCTAGAATGCAAGGATTAAAGAGCTCTCCATATTGTTTATTTTCACGGCCAATAGATGGCCTTAGCAGTAGATTATCAAATTGCTAATTATCCCCATCATCCACTCATTATAAGTTTTATTACTTCATTTCTGTAGCTATTTGGGCACAAAATTGCTATAAAACCAGCGCACGTGAACGCGATGTTCCTTCTTTTCTGGCCACAACTTACTTCTTAGGATATTGCAAATTTCACAGTATATATAGGAAAAAATATTTCCTCAGCAAACAATCGTTAGTTCATTTACATTTGGGGGTCATGGGGGGTCGCCAGATATGCCACATGTACTGGAATCGGAGAGGCAATCAAGTGATTACACAGTTATTTGATCTAATTTTCAATTACTTTTTTATGAAAACAAAACGCAATTATATGTTTCATAGTAGGACAAGTATTTTAGTAAAAACTACGTAGAATAACAACATTGTTACATTCCGAAAGGCATAATAACGCTGCCTCCTCTAGCACCTCCCATAAATCGTAGCGAGTTTTACTTTACTGCCAATAGATGGCATCAGAGATACCTTAACCCGTCTAATATAGTATATTATTTGACGACCACGTGAGTAAAAAAAATGAGGTAGGAGGGTAGAGGCTAGAGAATTGGTAGTTGGTAAATTGTCCAACGATCGTTTCCTTATTAGGAACGAATAATTTTAACAGAATATTTTGTGAATTTTTCATAGGCTATCGGAAGTAACCTGAGTTTATTTATAAAAGTGTTTAATATTTCCTTTCTTCATCAGAACACATGAATAATAAGTCATATTCCTGTACAGGTGACCAAGGTAACAATCATCAGCATAGTTAAGGTGGGTGGGACAAGTTTGAGACAGCTCTGCCAAATGGAATTTCTTCGAATGGAGAATATCATTATTCATTACAGATTCAAATCATTTAAGGAGTAATAGTTAGAAGCCTGAAGGTGCATGGCCATGGTGTAATTTGATGTTCTTATGATCAGCGTAATCAACATAGACAAATCGAATAAAGAAAAAAGAAAATTGTCACATTTCTGTGTCTTCGCCAACGCTTGACTGTTACGTCATCCACTTGCGATTTTATGTTTGTTAATAAGGGCGTTCCAGAGTGTAAATCAGTTATGAAATAAACCTTATCATCATTTCCTTAGTAAGTGTATGCATGTCAGTGAAGCTGTTTCTTGGTTCAATATAGGTTAGAAGAAGCAAACGTTTTTATGTTGAAAAGGCTGACACAAGTCTTTTTATAGTTTATATATGAAATATGTTTTAATGTTGTAATTTTTTAAAAAAATATTTTATTTCAATAGTTCATTACTTCTTATATCGTTTATTTATTTCATTATTTCCTCTCCTCACTGGGCTATTTTCCCTGTTAGAGCCCTTGGGCTATAAGGTTGTAGCTTAGCTAGTAATAACAATAATAATAATAATAATAATGATAATAATAATAATTAATGTATTCCCTTACCAGTAACGGCCATGGTCTTCATAAGTTAATGATAGACCAATCTTGAATTAGAAGAGAGAGAGAGAGAGAGAGAGAGAGAGAGAGAGAGAGAGAGAGAGAGAGAGAGAGAGAGAGAGAGAGAAGCCTCCTACTACAAGACAAGGATGCTGATGATCTCAGCAAATGAATCAGAAGTGACAAAAGCTAATATTAATCTATATAAGTGAAGTGTGGATGTTGCATTAAGCTATTAAAGATATATGAGAATTATTTGTCAAAATTTATTTTCATTAGTATATATACTGATTGTGATGTTTTTAAGGAATTTGGTGCTGTACTTAAAAGATGATAGTTTGGAGAGACGGAAATGTGAGTATACATGATTATAATCTCTCAAGGATTAATGATAATATAAATAAAGTTTAGCTCTATCAAAAGTTTGTTTCAAAGTAAGATTTTCATCTGTAACGACATCAAAGTCAGTTTAAATCCTTGCCAGTAAATCACAAGAAAGGTTTCCTTTTTTTTACATTTATGATTCGATGGAAAGGTTAACAAAGATGATAGGTTGGTGGATGTCAAGAAAGGTTAATGGATTTTTTTATAAAGTATTAAAAACGTTTTTCAAATAAGTTACAAATACCCTATGATCGATAGAAATTGGAATAAAAGTTAGGCTGGTATAAACAGACAAATGTTTATCATTATTTCTATCGGTCATAGGTTCGAGTCCTTGGCCGGGCATAAATATTTATCATTAAAATGTTTCCATAAACGTTTGCGATCCCAAGGCAGAGCGAATTCGATATTTTTTTTTCATCTTTCATTATGCAAATACGATTATATTTTCTTAACATACATTTTTTTTTTCTTTTATAAAGAAGTATTCCTTAACAAATTATATTTTACATTTTTATATATACATTATAACATCTATTATAATATGATAAAATTACATTTTTATTTTTTTCATTTTTCTAGATATGTTTTTAAGTTAAAAACACACTGATTCGTGAAAATATTTCTAACATGATTCTTATATCCAATAATATTGACATTAAATGTATTTAACAGTTTATTCTTTATAAACTTAATAATTTGCTGTTCAGCACTTATTCCCAATTGTCTTGCCATCCAGATACTTGAAATTAAATCTGCTATTAATTTGATATTTAGGGGTATTTGTAACTTAGTTGAAAAAATAATACACACACACACATATATATATATATACATATATATATATATTTATATATATATATATATATATATATATATATATATATATATATATGTATATATATATATACATATATATATATATATATATATATATATATATATATATATATATATATATGTGTGTGTGTATTATTTTTTCAACTAAGTTACAAATACCCCTAAATATCAAATTAATAGCAGATTTAATTTCAAGTATCTGGATGGCAAGACAATTGGGAAAAGTGCTGAACAGCAAATTATTAAGTGTATAAAGAATAAACTGTTAAATACATTTAATGTAGATATTATTGGATATAAGAATCATGTTGAAAATATTTTCACGAATCAGTATGTTTCTAACTTAAAAACATATCTAGAAGTATCCCTCTACAGTAGATGGCTCGATTGGAAAAGTCCCGGGTTTTTAATCAATGTGACATCAACCACAGTGGCATCTAATATCGAATTCTAACTTTGGAAATGTAAATCCACTGGAAATTCTTTTATGATTAATACTTCTGGCTTGGAAAGGATTCAAACCTATGCCCTGAGCTGAAACATTGTAAGCTTAGATGACTTTTCCAATCGAGCCATCTACTGTAGAGGGATACAAGTTCATTTCAAGACCACTTTACATATACTTGTTGAATTCAGGAATCTGCTCTTAGACTTGAAATCAACCCATCTACACCATGATATCTGAATAGTGAGTTTGCAACACGTGCTCATATATGATGAATATGTATCACTGACACTCGTGATTTTAATCAAAATAAATATCAACCACAATGACCTTTAATATCGTATTCTACCTTTTGGAATGTATATCCACTAGAAATTCATTTATGATAAATGCCTCTGGCTGGGCAAGTATTCGAACCTATCCCCTGTGCCGAAACGATGACTGCAAGGACGACTTCACAAATCGAGGTATTAAGAGAGATATAAGCTCATTTCGAGTCCACTGTACGTGTATCTGTCGAATTAAAGAATCAGTTCTTAGACTTGAAATCAACCCACCAGGCCCCCCACCATCAAAGCCTTTTCTACTTTAGAACACCCCCCCCCGAAAAACGCTCCTTCGTCCCCGCTCATGTTCTAAGACTTTAGTAAGGCCCCAAGTTAATGATAAATAAGTTAAAACTAATAAGACCATCTCATTATATATATATATATATATATATATATATATATATATATATATATGCATACATACATATTTATATGTGTTTATACAGTATATATATATTCATATATATATATATATATATATATATATATATATATATATATATATATATATATATAGGAAAAGTATAAGAAAGCAATGGACTAGCTTCACTGACCTTTTATCCTGATCCCTCAGGATTTTTATGTTTCCTCCCTTTTCTGGTGTTATTTTGAATGATCTTGCATTGTCTGTAACGGAAGGAATGTGGGCAGCGGTTAGGTCTTCTTTTTCACACTTACGCCCATCTTGATGGACCTGCATGTAAAGGATCAGAACTTCTACTTGAAGTATTATTTCCAGAAGCAGTCATGCTGGACTCAATCTTCCACATTGACCAATGGAATGTTGTGTTGCACCTTATGCCATTCTTGAAACACATAAGCCACTTAGGCTGAGAGGCACTATCTATCTTCTCTTGTTAATTTCTAAGCCTCATCCAATCTTGATGATCGTGAATGGTCCTTTAGGATACAGGTTCAGGGTCGAGGGGGATCAGCAGGAATCGAATGACCATCGGGCGTAGGTGGGGCAGCAGGAGGTGGAGAAGGATGACGTAAGGGAGAACCATCAGTTTCTTTCATCATTAAGCAAAGAAGATGCAGATTCCATTATGGGACCAAAGTAAGGACACTTATCTTCCTTGTAGTATAGAAGGGCATCAGGAATTACTTCATGAAATTCACGAGGGGATAGTTATTCCTATGCGTACTATATTTTGTATAGAGAACCAAGGCATTCTCAAGGGCAAGCTGCAACAGGTATGGAATTGTTTTTATTGGTCAAGTGGATTGACCTCCTTGCAAACAAATAGTTCATTATCTAGTTGAAGAGATCCACAGCCCCGTATCCCCGTATAGCTCTTTTACTGCCTCTTGATCTCTGGCCTCTCCATTGTCACTACTTTATAAACAAACTCACCCATCTGTCCGACCCTCCATTTGTGGACAAGCTTGTCGGTGATGGTATTGTATGTGATGGTAATCAGGCTGACTAACCTGATATCCTGACAGCTGACAGCATATGATGATGGTGTTGTCTTTTCTCTTGAACGTCATTTCTCCATTACGTAAGGATCAGGTTTTTGGTTGTAGTTTTCAAGGAGTTGGGTTCACTTCTCACAAGGTGAAGAGTACTACTATGATGAATGTGATTTCCATAATGCTTTTGCACGAGAGCAACAGAATTATAAAAGTTATCCATTAATACATTATAACCTTTGACTAAGAGCTAATCAAGGACATAACCCGAATGAGTTTCCCAGATAAAGTAAAAGGTTATGATGTACATCACACGTTTCATCGGTTGAGAGATGTCGGTTTGACGGGCGCCTGGTTGGACTATTGAGTGAAGGCGTTCATCAGTCATGTGGTCTGTGCAAATGAGGAAGGGCATACCTTCTAAGAAGTGGCGAAAGTGACGGAGACCCCAATGCACTACCAGCAATTCTCGGTCTAAGGTAGAGTAGCCAGATTTCACCTTGGTCAGTTTTCTACTGAAGAACGCCAATAGGTGGGTTGAGCCGTTGACCACCTGCTCGAGTACTGCACCAATAGCGATGCCACTGACATCGGTGAATAGAAGGAGAGTGGCATGTGGCACGGAAAAAGTGAAAGCACTAGCAGTTCATAGGGCGTCCTTTGCATTGCAGAAGAATGCTTCTTGAAGGGGATCACAATTCAGATCTTTTGGCTTGTCCTTGAGGAAGGCATAAAGGATTACAAGAGTGGTGGCGATGACTGGCAGGAACTGTTGATAATAGAAAATCATGCCCAAGAATTCTTGTAGTGCGTTCATGGTCTAGGGGCATGGGGAAGTTGTGAACAGCTACTACCTTCTCAGGGAGATGGACGCCTTCAGGAGTGATGCGGTGCGCTAAAAATATTACTTCGTTGGTACCAAAGGTGCCCTTGTTATACCGGACTACAAGACCGTTCTGTTGTAAGCGGTGGAGAAGGATGTGTAGGTGACGGAGGTGTTCCTCTTTGGAGGAAGAAAACACAAGTATATTGTCCACATAACATGCACAGAAGGGAGGTCCCCTAAGATGCCATCCATGAGGCATTGGAAATTGGCCCCAGTATTATGAAGGCCAAAACAGGAGTAATTGAAGGTGTATATACCAAAGGTGGTGGTGATGGTGATCTTGGTTACGTGTTCTGGGTTCACGGGCACCTACTAATACTCCTTCAAGAGGTCGAGAGTGGAGAACACCTTTGCTTTGTACAGATAGGAAGTAAAGTGGGTGATGATGTGTAGGGTGTAGTGATCCGGTTCTGTCTGCATGTTCAGATGCCTGTAATCCCCACAACGGTGCAGGGAGCCATCCTTCTTCAGAAAGATACGTAAGGTCTGAGGCTTTTTGGCAAAGACCCATTTCTTCCATTTCGGCGAACGTTTTTTTAGCGGCTACCAAACGTTTAGGGGCCAGATGCCTCAATCTTGTAAACACAGGGGGCCATGTCATCTTGACACCGTGATAAATACCATACTTGTCGGGAACTGTAGGCAGTTGGCAAAGTTCGGACGGAAGATTTCTGGTGCGACATGAGGCTGTGCGGGTAGACCTCCGTCGGTGCGCTGATGTGGAGTGTGAGTTCGGAAGGGGCAGGTTGAAGAGGCGTCAACGAGTATGAGTCTGCGTTGACTAATCATCAATGCCACACATCAACCAGGAGGTAGAGATGGGCGAGGAAATCCGTACTGAGAAGTAGCAATGTTACGTCAGCAACGAGGAATTTCCAATGGTATTTGTTGCTCCCAAATGATAGCGTGAGAGTCTCATACCCATAGGTGGTGATCTCAGATCCGTTGGCAGTTACCAGGTAGATATCAGTAGGCATAGAATGAACATGTCATGTCCTGTAGAGTGACTTTGGTAGAAGGGAACAGCAAGCACCATTCCCACCAAAAATTACACACCCATACCTGCATCATGTAAAAAGAAAGGATTAGAGGCCACCACCACATGCAATGGCCTACTTACACATTATTTTGGTCACTGACAACTGTCCGCACACCTCTTTGCAGCAGCCCTGATTCTAGATTGGTAGTAGTAGAACTGCTGCTGAGAAGCATCAGCAAGTGGCGGGAGAGGTCGTTGGTTAGGGCGTGAGCGAGGGTCAAAAAAAGGTGGTGAGGAGCTGATCAGTCCGGGGTTCACCAATATGCGAGGTGGTTGTTAGGTGCTAACAGAGAGGTGAGGCGAATGCAAGTAAACATTTATTTAAAAGATTACGAGCTTATATATAAAAAGTTGAGAACAAGAATGTCACAAAAATTCAAACAATCTAAAAAATGATATGGCAAGCTTACACAGGTTGTTCTATTATTAGTGCGGGAGAGAGCGAGAGAAAAACAAGCAATAACATTACATTGTATGAGCGTGTATGAAACACGTGCAGTACAATATCATTTACTTTCGTGTAAGTGGAGTTCTTGTTTACTTATTGTTATGATATTTATATGTAACTAATATTGATTATTGCCTTTTTAACATATAATAACTATATTAAGCAAAGATTTCCTATACAGCTAATGCAATTCAACTAATTCAGTAAGAAATTTTGAATGAAAATTAGCAACAGCAACAATGGTAGAATAGAAATAGCAAAATTTCACATTCTGATGATTCTTCTGTAATTTTATTGTCTTGTATATCATATCTTTAGATCTTTCGAGATACACTAATCACATTTTCAAATGTGACTGCAATAATTGCTTGGGTGTTTTGATGGTTTATGTTAAGAAATTCTCATACCAGAACGGTCCATTATTGAAAGGGATGAGATATACTGTAATCACTAATGACCTTTGAACACTGTCATACCTACCATATCCCCTCCCCCTTTCGAAATAGTAAATGCCTACTGAGCTTGAATTGAAAATCTATCTTTCATTACTTGAAATTTTTTATTTGTTTAAGGGCCCCTTGATTTTATCAAAACAAACGCATCATAAAAATCTTAAAAGTTAATGAGGAAGAGAGACACTAATTACATTTAATCATGGACTAAATTGGTACTGTTTTTCGATGCATGCAGGAGTAGTTTCAATTAGCATTAAATTCTAATTAGCATAAAATTCTCGAGCTAGCATAAAACTAGCTGCAAACATGTTAGATTTATACAAATTGGAAAAAATTTTATGAACTCAAAGATACAAAAGAATTTATCAATATATTTTCTTATTCACAAATGGTTTTGGTGAAAATTATTGATCTAATTAGATCTAATACTGACACATATTTTGGATGTTCATCAACTTACAAAATGATTTACATTCATGAATAATTATTCACCAATTTACTAACAACTTGATTCGAGTTATCTGGTGCATAAAATATCCAAGCGAGGTATAATAAGATAATGAATTTTCATAGGATTTTCCCTCTGAATATACTTTTTATACTTATATTGTAATGGAAAATTCATTAAAAAAAGTTTGTGTTTGAATTAATTGTTTTGTACTCTTAATTGACAAACTAATAACCCTCTTTTCATCTCTCTCTCTCCTCAGTGTTTTCACAAGTACCAGCTATGCTGCTAGCAGGGGCCTACAGAGGACTTCTCCCAGTACACCCACTTCAGCCACTGAAGTTTCTCAGCCAGTTGCACCACCAAGGTCAGTAGAAACTTGCATGGACAGAAATACTTTCGAAGAAGGATTTGACTCAGTTTTTTTTTTTTTTTTTTTTTTTCACTGATATGATTTTATCTATATTCTAATACTATGATTTTTTT
>NC_090746.1:86457958-86460458 GCF_036898095.1 Palaemon carinicauda
TAACAGGTTATTGTGTTTATAAAACATATAAAAATGTACATTATTATGCAGCATTTATTATGTAAAATGCCTGTAATACAAAACGGGATTCATATTTCTCTGGTGATGTGTAAGAAGTCTTATATAATGAAACAGCAATAGTTAAAAAGCAAATATCAATTGTTAGGAGGAAGTTCTCTATTATTATTATTATTATTATTATTATTATTAGCTAAGCTACAACCCTAAATGGTAAACAGGATGCTATATGCCCAAAGGCTCCAGTAGAGAGAAATAGCTGCGCGAGGGAAGGAAATAAAAAAATAAACAAAGTACAAGAGAAGTAATGAACAATTAAAATAAAATATATTAAGAACGATATCAACACTAAAATAAACCTTTCACATATAAACTATAATAATAGACATATGTCAGTCTGTCCAACACAAAACTATTCAGTGCCATTTTGAATATTTTTCGAAGGCTATTAATTCTGAAAGTAATACCATACAGGCTAGGAGCACTTGGAAACTAGGCATCGGATGCATTTAAAGGTTTAAAGGTCGCTCATGAATGGCAGAGACAAGGGACAGTGACATTGCCCTAGCAAGCACGACAATGCCCTAGAGACTGACCATATATCATAGTTATAATCAGCGCCCAAGACCCCTCTCCACCCAAAGTAGATTGCAGACACTAAAGGAAGATTGCAGACACTAAAGGAACTAACGAGTTTGAGCGGGACTCGAACCCCCGTCTGGCTATCACTAGGCAGAGATGTTACCAATAAGGCCACAACCAATAAAATTACATTCCTTATCAAAAACTGAACCAGAAGGGGAACGATTGAACTCAAATCACGGGAGAGAATAATGATTGAAGACCCTGAGATTTATAAAATTGTATTAACTAATGTAAGTTTCCTGAAAGATGGCGCTAAAGAAGCCCTTCCAGATCTTCCATATCAGCTGTAAGAACAAAGTACTGATGTAATTGGGATTTGAATCTATGAAAGCAAAGATACTGAGGGATCAAGCAAACAAGACATCTCTAACTTGCCCAAAAAGAAAATTTTGTTTTATAGTCAGTATAAGTATTTCTGTTTCATCCAGAAATACGAAAATATTTACGCAATTTTACCCCAATATTACGTTGCAACTAAGTATTATATTGCTATGCATGCTCTTGTTCAAGATTTTATGATAGAGAATCAAAGAGTCTATTTCCCCTTAAAATATTGATACCAATTACCTATAACAAAGTTGGATTACCAACAAACAATTTGAAAAAGAAAGGACTGAACCATGAAAAAAGGCACACTTTATAGGAGACTAATATCTATAATGTAACATAACAATGTATTGGCTGTGGACAGGAATACATTTCCTATTAAATTTGAGGTTCCAAGTCTTTGCTTTTAGAATATTGGGATCTGCTCTATATATTTTTGTAAAACTTTTTATCAGTATTCTACATATAATTATCATAACTTAGAGCTCAAAAATCAGAATATAAATAGTATTTATCGGAATTATGAATTATAAATTATGCATCAATTAAAAAAAAAAAACTACCATGAAAGTATGTTTTACTAATCAAACACTTCAAATTTGAATAGAATCCAAGTGTTTCTACTTCTTGTCCAAAGATGGCAGTACACGTACCTTGTTCCATTCATGTGAATGATTCTATACAATAGGGAAAGGGTGATAGATTGATACTTATGTAAAAATATGGGTGGCAGGTTTAAATTATATTCAGTTCCAATTAAGTAGGTATTTTTATGCCGAAATTACGTCATGGAAGGTTCCAGAATGCAAGGATTAAGGAGCTCTACGCATTGTTTATTTCCATGGCCAATAGAGGGCCTTAGCAGTAGAGTATCAAATTGGTAATTACCCCCATCATCTACTCATTATAAGTTTTATTACTTCATTTCTGTTGCTATTTGGGCACACAATTGCTATAAAACAGACGTACGTGAACTTGATGCTCTTTGTTGACTGGCCACAACTTAATTCTTAATGAAATTGCAAATTTCACAATGAATATTACAGAAAAATTTCCTCAGCAAACAATCGTTAGTTCAATTATATTTGGGGGTTAGAGGGGGGTGGGTCGCCAGATATGCCACATGTACTGAGATCAGTAAGACAATCACGTAATTACACAGACATTTGATCTAATTTTCAATTACCTTTTTATAAAAACAAAAGAAAATTACATGTTTCATGGTATGACAAGTATTGTAGGTAAAAACTACGTAGAATAACAATATTGTAAATTCCGAAAGGCATATGATAACGTGGACCCTCTCTAGCCTCTCCCAGATGTCGTAACGAGTTTTACTTTACTGCCAAAAGATGGCATCAGATGCATTTTGTCCCAACTAATATAGCAAATTATTTGACGACCACGTGTGTCAAAAAAGTGTGGTAGGAAGATAAAGGCTAGAGAATTGGTAGTTGGTAAATTGTCCAACAATCGTTTCATTATTAAGAATGAATATTTTTATCAGAAA
>NC_090746.1:86465458-86470458 GCF_036898095.1 Palaemon carinicauda
CTATGGTACAAATGTAGACAATAAAATGTCATTTGAATATTATTGTACCTTATTTCTTTATTATATTTTTCTCTCCGGACGTCATAAATAATGGCTGACTGTAACTGTAACCTGTTAGTAAAATTCATCACTAACCAAGAAATCTATATAGAATACTAACGAAATCAAGGGGAACAGATAGAAGCAACACGGCAATAATATCAATAACATAAACATTGATTGTAATGATAGGGACAACAGATCCGAGCAAATGCAGATACATTTATTTGTATTCAATATATTATTTCAGAGCTGTGGTACAAATGTAGATAGCAAAATATAATTTGAATATTATTGTACCTTATTCCTTTATAATTTTTTCCCTCTTTAGCTTATTTCGACTTTTTTGTTGATAAATTTGAAAACACTGCATAAGTTCGTTTGTTTTGAAATAAGCTCTTGTCATTTTATAAGTGTAACGGAATATAAATGATAACAGTGAACCTTTTGAAACATTCATAATGTTATTCGATTTAGAAGATAAAGAGTCCTTGCCAATGGACGTAACTTTGGTGGTTATTTTGCGTTCTTTGTTTGCATATTGCGTCATTGTATCCGGTTTGAATGAAAAAAGGCTTCTCGACAATGCTAACATGCATTGTACACTAACTGCTGCTCTCTCTTACTCACTCTCCTATTTTCTTCAGCAGCTGAATCTCATCTTGATTTGTTTGACTATAACTTAAGGTCTATCAAATCTTTATCTCTTATCTGGCAATTGCCAATCTCTGGTACCCTTGTTCAGTCAGCTCATTGTGCATGATGCATAAAGTTTTTAATATTTCTGACCATCCTTTTCACTCGAAAACTTCTAAGCAATGGTATTCTCGACGTAGTACTTATTAATGAGTTGATTCTAAAAGTTTGGCACTTTCTTATGTGAAACTCAGTGCTGTGCAGAATTCATTAGTCTTACTTCTGCTGTGACAAGATTATGGAATGATCATCCACTTCAAATAGTCAAATCGGTGGAAACTTATCGAGTTGAAAATTGGTGTATGTATTTTGTTGAGCATGTTAATGGGTCTTATTTCAGTGTTTATTTCCTATTTATCTATCTACCATTGCTATGTAACTTGATCTGTTTTATTTGTTTGGTTATTTTTCTTTTATGATTTAATTTTGACTGGGCTGTTTTCAATGTTGGTGTCCATGGGATTGTAGCATTCTTATTTTTTAATTAGGGTGGCAGTTTGGCTTGTAACTATAATAATCATCAAAAGATGATGTGGTTACTTGCATATCAAAAGGTCAATATAATTGATCTACACTATTTGACAGACTAATTCATTTACCCTTAAGAAAAACACTTGGGTATTAAGTAACAATCACGAAATTTATTCCTATAAATTTGAATTCTACCTAAAAAAATAAATAGAATCGTTAATAACAAAATAGATCATTGTAAATTCCTAACAAATAGTTCACATGCAAAAAAAAAACCAGTTCTAAAAACAACTATAGATACACGCCTTTTTTTTTTTTTTTTTTTTTTTTTTAGTGAAATATGGATAGAGAAAATTTATCTTGTGAATAACTGTATCGCTATTACTCTTAATTTCCTAAGACTGAAAATGTTGTTGACCACCGAGTGGTTTGCAATTTAAGGAATTAACTAAACCATTTGTTGCAGCATTATTGGGGACAATGAAGAATTAACATGCTACATGTTACTAATGTTTGGCCAACTGAGAAAGCATGAAGGCATTTTCTAGCTACTTGACATATTTCTCAACCTTCTTCAGGATAATTATTATGTGATTTCACACTTTTATTATTGTTACTAAGAGTCCCCCTTAGAATTGCCAATTTGCGAACTGGGTATTTTATGAAATGTAAAAACTATGTATGTATATAATCAGTTAAGCTTATGGTACAAGTTCAACAATAGATTGTAAATGTAAGACAGAGTGATAGTGAGTTTGATAAACTCATCTTTAATTTAATCATAACCTTACATATTCCCGTAATTATGTAAGGATATGAATAAGGAATACATTAAGTACCAAAGGATTAGGGTTTGCTGGTACCCCAGAGAGAAGAGCATGTCTAGAAAATTGGCAATATCATTCTTTCAAAAGCTAATTTAAACTAAAGCTTGGGTCAGAACTCCGTGTTTTGATCACTGAATCCAAACTGATCTTTGACTTGCATGCATGTTGAAAGAGATTAGATTACAGAGATAGCATAGCATAGCAGAAATAAATAGACACAGAGAAAGAGATTCAAAGGAAAATTTAGCTAAAGAAAAAATATTCACAAAGGATAGGGTTTGAAGAGCATGAAAGGAAACAAACAGAAATCATGGGCATGGTAAAGTTAAAAGAAAATGATTGTCGTCAGAGAAGAGAACACCTGAAACAATCAGAAAGTAATCTTTATTTATGATTTGAATTTAGATAAAGCAGGCAGAATAAAAGCTAGCATTTGAGAACTAAGAAATTCTTTTGGACGAAGTAGAGATGTTTGTGGAATACTGCGAAGAGTGAATGACATTATTGTCAATAGTATTTATTTATACTATGGTCATAATGCCAAAATTCTGATATTGAAAATTTGGAGATGAAAAGGGAAGAAACTGTTCAGCAGGATAAAGAAGAGGCTAATGTCATAAATCTGAAGTTTCTAAAAAAAAAAAAAAAAAAAAAGATATATTACTGATGAGATAAGAATAGGTAACGTAAAGAAGTGCAAACTAACCTCAGTAAAAAAAGAAAATACTTTGTTGGCATAGCCATGTCTTAATGATGAGAAATCTATGCTCAACCAAAAGTAAAAAAAAATACGTAGACAATTGTATTCGAATGGAGGATATAGTCTACACTGTTAAAAATTTGTATTAAAAAAAAAAAAAAGGTAGAAGTCTGGCAACATTTATTCTAGGATTTTCACCGTTTTAAAAGCGGTTATACTGACGAAAAAGAGTGATATTTCAGTCACCAACCCGTAAAAGGTAATAACAAAGTAAGGTAAATTACGGTCGCCTGTATTTTACTGTAAAAACTACGGTT
Organism: Palaemon carinicauda; assembly: GCF_036898095.1. NCBI lineage: Eukaryota > Metazoa > Arthropoda > Malacostraca > Decapoda > Palaemonidae > Palaemon > Palaemon carinicauda. The sequence continues at coordinate 86,468,509 of NC_090746.1, forward strand.
TTTCTATCAGAGTACTGTTTGTGCACAACCTGAAGCTTGTTGCCTGGTTTGCCCAATGTTTTTTTGATGATTTCCCCTATTCAGAGTGTGCTCATTTCAGATCTGATGGATACCACGCTGGCATCATTGAGGGTTTTGAGGCAATCAACATGGCCATTAATATAGAGGGTGCAATATGTAAATATTATACATATGAAAGGTAATCTCTGATAGGATTCATAAAGAAACAAATTACATGCTCCAGAATTTACATATTCAATGGAAAATATCTGATTGTACAGAGCTGACTAGTGTGCAATAAGCAAAGCTGGAGACATAAAAGTTACGAGAAATATCCAGAAGCTGTTGTTCTAGAATTCAACGACATCTTTGTGTTACAAATCATTACACTGTTTTAATCCTAACATTAACATTACATGTATGTAAAAATAGTCTTCCTCACAGGTTCTATAACTTAATATACATACAATTTAAGCTACAAATAACAGCCTCAATCTCATTGGCTCTACTCTGCATCATCAAAACTGCCATGGAATGTGTTGATTGGAGCTCATTCTGTGAAGATATGTTGCAATAAAGATTGTCAATTACTATTTGTACAAGTCCAATACTGGCATCAGAGAATCCACTTGTTGCATTGTTAGTGAGAGATGCCACAACTCCTGATGATTTAAACTTCTTATTCTCATCATATGATTATGGACGCGTAACTGCCATAACTTTCAGGTGATTGATGAGGAATTTTCTCGCACTCATAAACCAAGAGCACTTTGTAAATCAGATGTAGTATTTGTGGTCAAGCTGCTAATCATGCTGCAAATGAGAAGGCAATACCCTACGAAGCTGAATTTTCCTTGGCTAGATCTTCACCTTTTTGAAGTTTATAATTCCTTCGTCGGCAGATAACGATTAATCTGAAGATTTGATATGGACGAAGACATACGATTACGATGAAAGTCTATCGTTAGATCTGAATTATCATCCCATTGTCGTTGAAGAATAACATTAAGAACATTTCCTCGTATGTTATTTGATTCTATGATTTTCTGTCTGTCGTGGGTCAGCAATAATCACTGGTATTTCTGATGATCCACAGATGGAGAAACCTTCTGTCATTTTGTCAAGAACGGGTCCTGCAAAAAAAAAAAAAAAAAAAAAAAAAAAAAAAAAAAAAAAAAAAAAAAAAAAGGAAAAAAATGCAAAATGGTAAGTTTTATAATATAATTGGATTGAAAGTTAAGGTGGATTACTGAAGCTTAGTTGAAACTTTTGACGAGATGTAACAAATGTATAACGTTAACTAACATATTACAGTGATTTATAAGTTGTGACATATTCTAATTCGATTTGAAATTTCTTGTATTTGTATCCAAAATCAAAGTGCCTGATAATTATCAAAATAGATTTCATAGATATAAATCGGTATCTAAGATTTTATTCCAAATAAACAAACAAAATACATAATGTCACAAAAGCCGCTAAGTATAATTATGATAACCAATTATTTTATGTGATCACCAGAGTGTGAAACTTGGTTCTTATAACATCAAGTTTTACCTATGAAAGTGACAATTTACGCAACTTATTGTTAATAAAAGAACTATTACAAAACACGTTGGAATTATTGGCGGTTTTCTTGAATATCTCAAGACCCTCAAGAATGTCAGTGTATCATCATTCAGATCTGAGTTCAGCATCCTCTAAATAGGAGAGATCAGTATTATTATTATTATTATTATTATTATTATTATTAATTGCTAAGCTATAACCCTAGTTGGAAAAGCAGGATGTTATAAGCCCAGGGGCCCCAACAGGGAAAATAGCCCAGTGAGGAAAGGAAATATGGAAAATAAAATATTTGAGAAGTAACATTAAAATAAATATTTCCTATATAAACTATAAAAACTTTAACAATAAAAGAGGAAGAGGCAATGGAAAACCATGGTACAG
>NC_090746.1:86482958-86490458 GCF_036898095.1 Palaemon carinicauda
ATCCTAAAACTACAGAAAGAAAAAACTCCAATTGAGAAAGGAGTAAGACACGGAGACCCCATTTCTCCTGAATTATTCACAGCATGCCTAGAAAATATTTTACGAATGTAGATGGGGAAAATGTATGCATTAACATTAATGCCGCATACCTTAACAACTTAAGATTTACAAAAGACAAAGTTTTGTTAGTAGGAGGAATTGCAAAAGATGAACGAAGGTTTGAATAGAGAAATCAGAAATGTAAGCCTGGAAATGAATATGATTAAAACTAAGATAATGTTCAGTGGAAATGCAGAGAGACAACAAATAATGGTTTGGACAATCCTTTACAGATTATTAATGAATGTACGTACTTATTACAGACAGTAAGTGTCTTTCCTAGGACATGATACCGAAATTAAAAGAAGGATAAGCATGGGATGGTGAGCTTTTAATATACAAAATGAGATTATGAAAAAGAAAATGTCACTTTCTCTAAAAAGAAAAGTATTTAATCAGATGGTCCTACCAGCATCAACTTGAAGCCTTACTGAAGCCTTAGAACATAGCCTAACTAGTTAACAACTCAAAGAGCATTGGAAAGAGTAATGATTGGAATAACAATAAGAGACAGAAAAACAGCAACGTGGATACGAGGAAAACTAAAGTACAGGAGTTTCCAACAAGACGTAATAAAAAGAAATGGACATGGGCAGGGTATATATTGGGAATAACAGACGATAGAAAGGCATTAAGAATAACAGAATGTGTTCCTTTAGATTCCAAAAGAAACGGGAGAAGGAAGAGAAGACGATAGTTTGATGAACTAAAATAAATTGCAGGTGTAGACTGGCATAGAAAGACCAAAACCAGATGAGAGTGGAAGGACTTGTCTGAAGTCTTTGGCCTTCAGTGAATTAGTCAAGGCTGATGATATATATATATATATATATATATATATGTGTGTGTGTGTATACGTATGTATGTGTATTTATATATGTGTATATATATGTATGTGTCTGTGCGAGTATCTGTGAGCGCATGTACTATATAATATCTTTGAATGTAGAATAATAATAATCCAGAATAGATGACGCAAGAGAGAGAGAGAGAGAGAGAGAGAGAGAGAGAGAGAGATTTTATCTCAATTCTACCCTAGCAAGTAATACTAAGCTATTAAAAGATCCCACGAAAGCTCCTTAATTCTGAAGTCCTGTAGTCATCCAGATAGTATGTAATATCTCTCGTGAAGTTCACGGAAATGGGAAGGTCGTTACCTCAAATAGACGATTGTTGGTGTGTATCATTAATGAATGTTCCAAGGTTTATTACCAATATTTTTGTGCTTTGTCATATAAGAACCAAGAACCCCCTCCCTTACGAACAATCACTGATGTAGCCTACATTTTTTTTTCGTGGAAATGTCAAGTCTTTTGCACACAATTAGGCTATGCTCGCTCTTTATTTTTGGAGTTCATTTATAAAATGCAGTTGATATACTGTAAGTAATAATTTGACATTAAACTGAATTCACAATTTGACTAACAGGGGAATATTCAGCCAGCTATTCATATACTTTTTTTAGGTATTACGATTGGAATCCTTAAATTTCATTGACGTTTTTAGCTTGTCCTTGGCATTCACTCGAATGAATATTGGAAATTTGGGAGAAGGTTTTTATGAATTATACTGTAATGAGTGATTGGGTGCAGATCCTCAACGAAACGGATGGTTGTATAAAATGGAGAAAAAAAATAAATATAGGCCTACTTCGCCTTTACGGAATTTAAAAACTGTAAGTAGCAGCAACGTACTAAAAAGAGACATTACATTTGAATTAGGTCTGGATTCACCTTAGATCGTTAAGTACTTGCGACGTCCTCGAAAAATATCCTTTTCCAATTTCCTGCTGAGTGACGGTCTGTTGCATGTTGTGATTGACAGCCAGCGCGCCTTCAATCTGTACCCGTCAAGGCGCCCATCAGTTGCACGGGCCCGGGACGTATACCCAGGCAAACCATGTCCAATCTTGTTTTCCGCAAGGGGGCCTACGACACCTCTTCGTCGTAACATTCTTCCCGACGTCTTTGACATATTATCGGTAATAACGGCTGAACCAGAGGTGATAGTATGAGAAACGGAAAAAAAAAACCCCGAGTAACGGAGGCTGAAGCAACAGAAATCGAAAGCCACTCCCGACAACACGCGCTGCGCTTCGGACTCTTACGTTATTCAGTTCAGTTGGCGACTAACCTTCGCGTGGGTCGGAAGGTCTGGTACGTTTTGTCTTGAAGTTGTGTGAATGGTTCGGCGCGCCTTTGAGACCGCCATTTGAAACAAAACTTCCGGCTCAACGTAATAGCTTCTGTGGTGACCATTCACGTATGGCTTAAAACGATAGTGTAAAGCAAAGAAGAGAGCGGAGTGGAATCTTTTTAAGTTTTTAAACGTTTCGTCTTGCTAACGCCAATTGATATATCCGTTGAAGTTTACCACGACACGGTGAAGGACCTCCTTCCGTTTTTGAGTTGGAACATCTGCATTATTTGATTGACGGCCGAACTAATCATCTGCTCGGGGAAGGAGAAAAAGACTTGTGAAATCTATGTAAGTAAAAGTGAATATCGCCTAATCGATGCCCAGCATGCCTTGCCTTAGCGGTCTGATATCGCATGCGAGTTCGTTTCCTTTGACGTAAATAGCCCCATTCCCTTCTCTTCCCTTCCCTACCCTTCCCTTCCCCCAACATCCACACTGACAATCTCTACTGAAGGGAAAAATAGATTGTTGACACTCGTGATTATGGTGGGCTAAGTATATATCTCACTCTAGAATAGGGCAGTATTTAAGTCTGTGCTCATATTAACTCTCTCTCTCTCTCTCTCTCTCTCTCTCTCTCTCTCTCTCTCTCTCTCTCTCTCTCTCTCTCTCTCTCTCTCTCTCTCTCTCTTAATGATTCCACGATATCTAAAACTTTTATGACCAGAGTCTCAAGTAGGATTTTATTGTTATTATTTTTTTTTTTTAGATAATGATGTCTGTTATTCTTGTTGAAGATTGCCTGTTCTTTCCGATCAAGCACGGGCTCTTGCAATCATGCAGCCTGTAGTAGTGATGTTTGAGAGGATTGTTTAACAAATGGTTTAATATATACAGTATATATATATATATATATATATATATATATATATATATATATATATGTAAAATGGAAAATATGTTAAATACTGTATACACAAAGATACTCACACACACACACACACACACACACACATATATATATATATATATATATATATATTATATATACATATATATATATACATACATATATATATATATATATATATATATATATATATATATATATTTATATGTGTGTTTGTTTGTGTGTGTCATGCCCCCTTAAAGGTGATGGGTGCAAACGGTTCTTTTCCTACCATTTTTATCATTGCCTTTCGTGTGCCCCTATCCCATTCAGACGACCAACCATACAAGCGATAAATAAATTTACAAAGTTTCTTCTTTACATTGTATATTTTTAAACGGATGGATATCCACTCTTGGGGACACCGTGTGTGAATGTCCTTGACATAGTTATCTAAGTAAAACAAAACAAAAGTACATCCGGGATGTCATTAGGGTGATAAGAGAAGTCTGGCGACTGCTTCCAAAAGCACTGGGTAACAATGTGGTCGATATCTGACTGCAACTGTACTGTGACTCTCCTCGGAAGGCTTCAGAGATGCAGTTGATGTTATCTGATTTCAGTTTCAGTACAAATACTCAATGAAAAAGGAAACGTGTATGTCTTTAGGTATTCATGTACGAGTCTGTGGAGCAGATGATTAATTTTGTTATTGCCATGGGCTATAGGTTAAGGTCTGTGTATCGAGTCAGATTAATCCCGGGACCCTTGGCTGTGACGTCAGCTGGAGCCTACGCCATGGAGACCTCCTTCCCTAAGTTTATTCAATATCAATCAGTCGAACATTGAGCGAATGACACCTTCCGTCTCTTCGCTGTAAAAATAAATAAAAGATGCCTCATATATGTGTTGTGTTCGGATGCCAAAGTCATGGAAAGGGGGAGAAAACAAGTTTTCATCAGTTTCTAAAAGAAATTTAACAGAAAATGACATACTTACACTTGTTTGCTGTGGAAAATCAATTTAATGCTGCTGCAGGTCGTTTTGGTTTGCGCATCAACTCATCGGATTTTCATTTAAATCTGGAAACCTTATAGTTATACCGAGAAATCTTGTAAACTGAAGCCATTAGCTGTTCACGCTTTAGATGTACCATTTATCAAGTATATGATATTTTGTCAAATTTCTTCAATATTATGATATATATTACAAATAATGGAATCTATCATCCATGTAGATTCATTGATTTTATTTGTGCGGTGCTATTTGTTATCGCCATTGTCATTCCTTTTATACTGCTGTTCAATAACAGTGATTTCATATAATCGTTCTATCATTGTGACATTTGCTTACATTTGTAATCATTGAAATAAGTTTTCGTGATCTTTGTTGTTACTGTTTTGTTATCATTCTTGTTTTCACCAGTGTTCAGGGCAATTAAAAGATGGTTTCTGCCATTTCACAGATAATGCTGATTCTGTTGTGTGAATTTCAAGATTGAAAAAAGAAACCAGAGGAAGATTATTCAGAATGTTGCTGTTAATGTAAGCAAAATTCGAAAGCAATGACAATGTGCCAAAAAACAGCTTTTCTTTTAGCCCGAAGAAGCCAAAAGCGAGAGAGAGAGAGAGAGAGAGAGAGAGAGAGAGAGAGAGAGAGAGAGAGAGAGAGACTTTACTTCAAGAAAAACGTGGAAATGGAAAAAGTGTTGAACAAATCGCATAAACATGAGAGAACCGTAAAGTTTTATATTTATCATAAGTGAACTAGTTCTTGACTGGTAGAAATTTAAATTATCAGTTACTAATTATATTAACGAAGACCTAAAATGAAAAGCACTTTTTTATTAGCTGAATACTGGAATGGAAGGTTACCAAGATCTTAATGCTTTTGACCTCTGGAGTCATCTGGACGTTGGGGAGTGGATGTTCAATTTACTGAGTTATTTTGATCTGTAGACGTTTGTAATTGCATTTATTACCCCATTGCGTTGGTTGGATGATTTCATCGCAGAGGTGGTTCGTCCTACGCCTCTTAATCATTTCAGCACCCTCTTAATACTTGAAGGTCGTTACTATGAAAGGGCCTCTGCTGGCAGCTAAACAACCACTCAGTACCCATACTTTGGTTGGTGTCCATATAAGAAAGTTTTCACATCTTGGTCTATGCAAGTAACAAATGCCATATCTCCTTGGAGGTATAACATGATGCTCCGAAAATGGGAGACTTCTCTTTGTCGTCTCCGTATTGGTCACACTCGGTTGACACATGAGTTTCTGCTGAAGGGCCAACACCAACCCTATTGTGAAGACTGTTTAGTACCTCTAACAGTGAGGCATTTGTTGACCGAATGCCCCAATTATTATAACTTAAGGAATAAATATTTGTTTTGAGGCTCGAGGTGAGGGTGGCAGGTTCATCCTCGCCAAGATTCTTGGACATGATGTGTCCTACTATGCAAGTGGCATTTTTAGATTTATTTCAGAAGCAGGTCTTCTGAAAACTATCTAACGTTTATAATGACATCCAACTTTTACGGTTTTAATTTTGTATATATAAACTAAATGATATCGGCGTCAATGACCTTAGATGTCAGGATGCCTGAAAACTTTAAATCAATCAATCAATCAATCTTGGTCTATGCCATAACATCTGTATCCATATTTAATGTTACTTTCCAGATTACTAGTTCCATTTTCTGATTGGATGATTGTCAATATATTAGCGTGGTTACCACCAGGGTCACTGACCTAATCCCTTGTAATAAGGTTTACTCAGATCTACATATCTTTTGCAGTTCTTTTTTCACAGGTGTTGAAACGTTTCCTAAAAAAGCAAAATCTGTTTCGTGATTTAACAGGATGCTTTCCTTGCAATTAATCTTATCATCGATTTGTGCTGTCTTACTTAGAAAGATCCGACCACGCTACTTTCATTCACAAGGCATTCTTAGCTCGTGTTCGTTTTCGCCGTTCTGTTTTCATTCAATATTTTTTTCTGTATAATTTTTTTTTGTCTTTGATAGATATGTTGTTATTATTAACTATATGGGTTTTGTTCATAATGGTGATGATATAATGGTTATAATTCTTTTAAATTAAATTTCCAGTATATATGTATATATATATATATATATATATATATATATATATATATATTTATATATATATATTTATATATATATAGTTTATATGTATATATATATATATATATATATATATATATATATATATATATATATATATATATATATTCATATCGTTTTATGGTTCATGCCTTTTTCTTGGGGTGTGTGGGTGGGTGGATTATATAACTCTTTAGAATAAAAAGAAATGGAGTTCATACAATCATTTGCAGACTTCGGACAACATTTTTGACCTTCAATGATATCTTCCAAGTTGAACTTGAATTCGTATACAAATACATATTTCGAGGATCGAGTCCCGGATCTTTGATATCATTAGCTGCACATCAAATGTGTTGTCTGCTGGGAATTTTATACTAAAAATAATAAGAATTATGAGTAAAGTCTAACCAAAACGAAAATGAGCTCTGATTAAAAGATTTATTGTATTACTTTGTTTGCAATACATTTTCACTTAAAAAAAAGAGAGATTTTCACTGTAATTAGATGACTACAGTTTTTATAATTCATTGTTCGTGCTTGAATATGTTGAAGTTTTCTAATATAACTGTCACCGGAACCTGATCACCTTTTTGGGATACTTTTCAATTTATTACTTAATGAAATTTCTGTTTGTTCAGTTTGTTTTAAATATATCCACACATACACACGTGTATATACTGTATATACTATATATGTACATATATATATATATGTATATATATATATATATATATATATATATATATATATATATATGTGTGTGTTTGTTCGTAGGAGTATATATTTATTATCTGTCATTTTCATCATATGAAAATGACAGATATTAGATATATATTCCTACGGACACACACACATATATATATATATATACATATATATATATATATATACAGTATATATATATATATATATATATATATATATATATATATATATATATATATGTGTGTGTGTGTGTGTGCGTGTATGTCCATAGGAATATATATCTATTATCTGACATTTTCATCATATGTCCTGCCGACTGCATTGCCAGATGAAAATATTAAGCTGGAACTCGTGGTCCAGTTCGCTCATCGCCAGGATATATATCTATTGCGTGACACCATAGATATAATTTATAGTGGTGATTCGTGTCATAAGGAAACAATAACGCATAGTCTTAGATACAATAGATTTTAATGAATTAAAAGACGTTTTGTAATAATCTCTGTTACTGATATAAAAAGAAATCTTTGCGACTTTTTAA
>NC_090746.1:86500458-86507958 GCF_036898095.1 Palaemon carinicauda
TAAAAAGTGGAAATTGTTATTAATGGTTTTTAAATTATGGTATTCCTGTAAATACCAGCTTAGTAACACTGTCTTCATTTTATTTCATGGTAGCAGCATAATTAATAATATTTATTCTAATAATTTTAAAAATAATAATTTTAAGGATTTTATTCATTATAATAATTTTGGTAATTTTAATGATATTAATAATTTTCACAACTTTAATGATAATAATAATAATGATAATAATAATAATAATAATTTTAGGCAAATTTCTATGGACGCAAGAATGATCCTGATTTTATTTTTCTGTAAATTGAATCCAAAATAAACTCTATAACACAATCATTTCAATATAATCATTTGCTTTTATAATCTGCAATTTTAGAAAGAAAACGAAAAATTCGTTGTTCATTTTTTTTTGTTTATGCATACAGAAAATTCACGAAATATGTCGAAATGATTTAACAACGGAAATTTATTTATTTAGCTAAATATTAACAACTATGATATCGTTTTTGAAATCAAAGTATTTTTGTTAATATCTCATCAGTAACACTTTTTAACTCTGACTTCGTTAACACAAGAACTAGACTTGATTATCCCTTATTTATATATAATTTAGGAATTCTTTTATCGATGACTAAATGATGATATTAAGTTGCTGTAAAATTATCAAAATAAACTCTCTAACGTAAAAAGAGAATTCTTATATTTTTTATATTATTAATGCATATGAGAAATAAAAAAAATATTCAAAACTATATATCAACAGAATGCTATTGTATTTGAATAAAGCACAAAAAAAAAAAAAATACGTTATTCGTTATTATGGTGTCCTTGTAGCCTAAATACCATTTCACCATTTTCTATTTTTTTATTATTACAACAACATGACTTCTTTTTTGTCTGTACTTTTTATATTTAAGGGAAATTTTTATTGGCATAGGAATTATTACAATGTTATTTACCCGTAAAATGAGATCAAATAAACTCGCTAAAGTAAAAAGTAAAGTCAATAGAGCTATTTCAATTAAATAATATGCATGGCAAATATCGCATTGAAGTTGGACAATGGCTGAAGTTATTTATTTTCTATTACTATTTATGTGCCTACAATATTTACAAAATATCTTAAACTTTATATGATTGGGAAGCTATATCGATGGAAAGGTAACTAATTCAGCTAAAGAGTATTGAATAATGTTAGTTTTGCCATCACTGTTTTCGTGTAAATAGGACTTCAGTAGCACACTATGAACATTCTTTGCTAAAAAAAAAAAAAAAAAAAAAGTAGTTTTAGCCATCTGTTATCTGCTGCGCAGAAATAAACGATGAGACGTATTCTGCTATTTCCTGGTAAACAAACATATATTCAGTTATTTACAAAACAGGAAAATGTTGACATGTAGCTATAGATTCTGCTCTTTATTTAAATACAATTAGAAGAGGTAGATTATGATCTTAATGTCCATTTATTATTTGTCATTCTCATTATATGTCCTTCCCATGTCCGTTTCTTTTTCTTACATGTTTTTAGAATATTCTCTATACTAGTTTGCTCTCGTATCCATGTGGCTATTTTTCTGTCTCTTAGTGTTATTCCTATCAATATCATGTCTATAGCTCTTTATGTTGTAGCTAGTTTATATTCTAGGGCTTTAGTAAGACTCCAAGTTTCTGATGCATAAGTGAATATTGGTGGGGCCACTTTCCCTTTTAGAGAAAGTGGGATTTTACTTTTCATAATATTAATTTGTTTACCAAAAGTTCTTCATCCCATGCTTAATCTTCTTTTGATTTCGGTCTCGTGTCCTGGGGAAACACTTACTGCCTGTCTTAAGTATGAATATTCATTAACAATTTCTAGAGGTTCATTCATAACCCTTGTTTGTAGTCTCTCTTCATTTTCATTGAACGTTATCTTAGTTTTACTCCTATTCATTTTCAGTTTTGCATTTCTGCTTTATCTATTCAAATCTTCTATCATCTTTCGAAATTCCTCCCATGATTCACTAAACAGATCTATGTTATCTGCAAATCTATAGTTGTTAAGGTATTCCCCTTTAATGTTAATTCCTACTTTTTCCCAATCCAGATTCTTAAAAGAATCTTGGAGGTCTTGTCAAACTCCTTTCTCAACCGAAATTTTCCCACTAACTTTATGTAGTTTTAAGATTGCTATAGTATCCGTATAAATAACTTCAAGTATTCTAACATAAGATCCATCTACCGCTTGCTTAATAAATATACAACTACTTAAGACAGAGAGTGTTTCTCCGGGATATGAGACTGAAATTAAAAGCAGGAAAAATATGGGATTGAGACCTTTTTGTAACAAAATAAGATTATGAAAAGTAGAATTCCTCCCTCTCTTAAAAGAAAAGTATTTAATTAGATGGTTCTACTAGTATTAACTTATGCATCAGAAATTTAGAGCCTTATCAAAGCCTTACAATTTAAGCAGAAAGAACTATGGAAAGAACGATGATGGGAATAACACTATAACACTAAGAGACAGAAAAAGAGCATCATGGATACAAAAGCACAGTATAGTAGAAGATGTTCTAACAAGTAAGAAAAAGAAATGGACGTACGCAGGACCTATAATGCGAATGGCAAATAATAGATGAACAAAAAGAATAACAGATTGGGTCCCTAAAGATTACAAACGAAGCAGCGGTTTTGAGGAGAAGACGATGGATTACCGAGAAAAGAAAATTTTCTGGTATGAACTGTCATAGGAAGATCAAAGACAGATGGGAGTGGAAGGTAATTTCTAAGGCAATATATACCTTTTATTATAGAATTCCCTTTGCCATAGGATCACACACCCATACAGAAATTCCTTCTACCCATCCAAGGATTCTAACCTTATTGTCAAGTACAAATAAGGTAAACAGATTGTCTTAGATCATTATATATATATATACATATATATATATATATATATGTGTGTGTGTGTGTGTATATATATATACATTAAATGTGTACACACACACACACATATATATATATATATATATATATATATATATATATATATATATATATATCTTTCTATGTGTGTATATATATACATTAAATGTGTACACACATATATATATATATATATAAAAAAAAAAATATATATATATATATATATATATATATATGTATATTAAAATACAGTATATGTGTGTCCGTATATATATATAAAGGGAATGGGGTATACTTTAATTTCTGTATTCTGTATCCCTTTAACACCGCTAAGCAAATTAACTGGGGGTTAGGTAGTTATCTGTGCTTGCTGTTAATGTCTAACGTGTACGAATGTCGTTGGAATTATGTGTATTCAGTAATATTCGTTTTTGTTTAGACAGTCCACAAAGTACAGCGAAAACTATTCATTGGATTTCAGTTAATTTCATGGACGGTTGAACTATATGTTTGTATTTCTTTTTGTATATGGATACTCAAAATACTTGAAACTATTGTTAATTGATGTCATTAGAACTTTGTGGAAAGTTTGTCTGTGGACCAAATACGATTAAATGTTAATTAAATGTATTGTTGAAAGGATTGCAATCTGCATGCCAAATCATACTTTTTATTTTTTTATTTGTTAAACATTTCAAAAATTGGGACAATTTAGCAAAGATGTAACTATATTTTGATATACTTATTATATTAGCTCTTATTTTGAATGTTGAACGTGTTCTTTGTTCAGGGATTTGACCAAAAGATATGATCTTTGTGTTAGTGATACTTTTCGATAGTTTATTTTTCTTTATGATTCTTGTATAGGCCTAAGAAAACTCTGTGATCGATTTTCATAAAAGGAAGATCTGTTACTTTGATCATTTTTTTTTCACTGCTGGCAAACTATTTCAAAATATTGGAATATGAAGAGATTCTGGATCTGGATAAGTTAGTTTTATTTAATTCAATTGTGAATTTCAATGAGCTTTATATATTTTTGTACATAGAATCATGATTTATATGCTGTAAAGTTTTTAGTTTTCCTTTAGAGAGAGCCAAGAAGGGGTTTAGAATAACTTACTCCAGTTCTAGGTTGTGATTTCAAGACAGAATTTCAAAGGTATTTGGCTTGGTTTTTCTGTCGTCTGTTAATGAGAGATTTAAAAAAAGGGATTGATTTGGTTGAATGATATTTTTTATAATCATAACCAGCGACATAGGAGATACACTTAAAAAATTGCATTAAAAAACGATAAATGTCTGGCAACATTTGTTCCAGGATTTTTACAGTTTTGAAAACGGACATATTGACGTAAAAGAGTGATACTGCGGTTACCAACCAGTAAAAGATAAAAACAAAGTAAGGTAAAATTGCGGTCGCCTGTACTTTACTAAAATACGGTTGAGAACAGTATATTTTTACGAAGTTTTTCAGACTGAAATTACGTTTTTTCTAACAATGTAGTTTACTAGATTTTGAGATGTATCTAGATTTTAGAACAAAGTGCAGAAATGTGGTTTTTCTTCTTTGTTGTATGGTTCTGTATGTTGGGAGGATTTCTAAAGAATTACTAAAGATTTGGAACGGAGCATTAATGGAAGGGTGAAAAGTTGCATCTGCAGATTTTGAGAAACTTATTCACGAAGTGCAAGCTTTTCTGAATACATTTATTGGTTTATTTGTTTGATTTGGTAATTGGTGAAATTAGGATGCTATATTTCTTCCTAGAGGAGAAAAAATATTTTTAAACTCTTTGCATCCATGTTGGCCACACTGTTGTCACCAGTTAACACTGTCATCTGCAACCATCAACAATATCAGAATCTAATCACATCATTAATACTCAAACTTGAGATACATCTGTTTTCGTTTTCACAAATCCACTCCTCATTCTGTTTGCTGAAAAAAGACTCATGAAAGCATTCAGAAATTCTCTCGGATATTAAGGGGAAACCAATCACTTTCCCCTCTGATAATTTTTAATGTAGGTTCAGTTTCATCATAACAGATTATTAAGCTCCTCAAGCCATCCTGGATCATCAATACTCCATAACATCCCATTTTGCCAACATCTTTCGATAGCTTTAACTACGCTCCATGCACTTTTTACATTTTCTCAAACTAATCTCACAACTAACCTATAGCTAATGCTAAGTTCCAAACTTTACTTCGGGCATAGCCCAAGACTCACACATTTCTTCCTTTTTACGATCTCAGCTGGAACAAATTATTTCACTTTCTTAGGTATGCTTAGCTCTTACGTTCTCCATCAAAAAATTATATGCTCTTCTCTGTCACATTTTCCCAACTAAAATTATCTCTCCTCTTTCTCAGTAATCCAATTTTTATTGAAGATGATATTTTACACCTTAATTACACTGCCGCTATTATAGAGTGATATTCTACAAGTTCTGCCAACTTTTTCTCTTGCCCTTGTTTCTATCATGAGCTCCTTCAACTCTCACATTAATTTGTTTAATCTTGAAACTCTTTTCCATTCCCACAATATAATTTTTGTTATACATTTCCTAAAGTCCTTGTCTTCTTCAAAACTCTCTCTGCTTATTTGTTAGAGCCTCCTCTTCGGCCTCAATCAAATTAATTTGGAATGTATCCCTTCTCGTAAATCAAAATATTTTGAAAATTATCCCTTCATTTTTATTAACTTAATTCAAAGGTTATACTTTCTGCATTAACCATTAATTTTTTCTCCATTCAACTCAAACTGGACGGTATCTTCCGCAATACACATATTCTGGTAGGAATCCATTCTTTTCAATCAACTAATTTAAAAAAACTAAGTATTACATCTTAACCAACAAATTTTGAAAGTTATCCTTCTGCAATCATCAGCACACTCACAAAATTATCACTTCCCCACCATCAACTTCTAATGAAAAGTATCCCTTATCCTCGATGATCCTGTGTAATTGTCTCTTTTCCTTAATCAACATATTGTGAAAGGTGTCTTGTCAATATAATTTACTTATTTTTAAATGGGTCAGTTTTCCTCATTCTACTTATTTTTGAAGAAATCACTTCTCATTTAATTCCATCTGAATTTTATCAATTCCTCTAATTTGAAGATCTACATTATCTTCAATAAATGTGTTCTGAAAGGGAGCCCTTCTCCAAAATTTATGTATTCTGGAATGTATTCCTTCTTTTCTACCATCAACGTTTTTGGATGGTATCTTTTCTCGTCAGTCACCTTCTTCTGGATGGTATCCCTCCTCTCCTACCATTCTATTATGATAGTCATACTTTTCCTCAATACACTTATTGTGGAGGGTATTCAGCATCATCAATAAACTTATTCTGAAAGGTTTATCATATCCTTAATCAATTTATATCAAAATGTATCCAATCTGATTAATCAATTAGTTTTCGAAAGTATACCCTCCTCTTAAACATCTTCCGATTGGTATCCTTTACACTTAATTAACTTATTCGAGAAGGTATTCCGTCTTTGCAATCATTTTATTTTCCGATTCATCAGGTAGTAGGTTGGCCAGGGCATCAGCCACCCCTTGAGGTACCACCGCTAGAGAGTTATTGCGTACTTTGACTGCCTAGACAGTAGTACATTGGATACCTCTCTCTGGGTACAACTTATTTTTCCTTTGCCTACACATACACCGGGTAGTCTGGCCTATTCTTTCCACAGTCTCCTCTTTCATCATATACCTGACATCACCAAGATTACCAAACAGTTCTTCTTCGCTCAAGGGATTAATTACTGCACTGTAGTTCCTCAGTGGCTATTTTCATCTTGGTAAAGGTAGAAGACACCCTTCAGCTATGGCAAGTAGCTCTTCTAGGAGAAGGATACTGCAAAATCAAACCATTGTTCCCTAGTCTTGGGTAGAGTCACAGCCTTTGTATCATGGTCTTCCTTCGTCTTGGGGTAGAGTTCTCTTGTTTGAGGGCACACTCAGGCCCAATATTCTATTTTATCTCTCTTCCTCATGTTTTTTGAAGTTTTTATCATTTATATATGAAAGATCTATTTCAATGTTTTTACTGTTTTTTTAGATATTTTATCTTAATTGTTAATCACATCTCTTGTAGTTTATTTATTTCCTCATTTTCTTTCCTCACTTGGCTATTTTTTCTTGTTGGAGCCCTTGAGCTTATAACATCCTGCTTTTCCAACTAGGGTTGTATCTTAGTTTTCAATAATAATAATAATAATAATAATAATAATGATAATAATAATAATAATAATAATAATAATAATAATAATAATGATGATAATAATTACTCTCAACCTTCTTATTCAGGGAGAGATCCTCTCTCGATCAGCTTGTTTTATGCAGTATCCCCTTACTTTAATCAGCTATATTTGGAATTTTTATCAATAGTTTTCAATCCCCTTATTTGGAAAATAATCCCTTCTCCTATGTTCCAGTAATTCTGGAAGGTATCGTTTCTCCCTACTTAACCCATTTTCAATTATATTTCTTTTTCTTAATAAAGTAATTTTGGTTCGTAATCCTTCACTTCTATCGATTATTGCAGAAAGGTGTCCCTTTATTATATCATTCTGGAGGGTA
>NC_090746.1:86512958-86515458 GCF_036898095.1 Palaemon carinicauda
CGCGGCCACTTGTGGTGCCACAGAGTAGCTAGTGTGCTCGGGGCCTAAAACTCGATGAAGTAGGTGGCAGCAGGGTGACGGATAGATAAGATGTTTTTTCGGCTTCTACTCCTGATTCCTGGCGGTTGATCTTACTGGAATTAGTATGGATCGGCAGGGGTCACTTGCCTTTGTTAGATAGGCACTGCGCATCACAAGGAAGTGGCTATCCTTTGATGTATCTAGCCGTTGAATCCTGAGACCCTTTGCGTCAATAGGTGTAGGAGGAGATGATGATAATGACGATGATGATATATTATAATAATCACCTTAATCTTGCTTAGTTCAAAAACATTCTTCTTTTCAGGAAATCCATAATGTTTGTGTCTAGTTGTACATAAATTCCATATATTATTATTTAACTGGAAAACTTTCTGCTATCTTAAAAAAACTAATTGTGATTGAAAGTTAGATAAAAAATCTCTCTCTCTCTCTCTCTCTCTCTCTCTCTCTCTCTCTCTCTCTCTCTTTCTCTCTCTCTCTCTCTCTCTCTCTCTCTCTCTCTCTCTCTCTCGATAAAAATAACACCGGTCAAGGGAAAATGTCACAAAAGATGAAAATCGCTTGTAATGCTCCTCTGACAACTCTATAACAGATATGATGGAAGCATCATCTGGCAATTACATTCCAACATCTATCATAAAAATAAGATTAACTCGAATGTCAATTATTCAACTTGAAAGGATACGAAAACTCAGCATATCTTTTATTTATAAATGAAATTTCTGTTGTGAAGTAATCCAGAATTTTAGAATATGATGAATTTATGTATGAATGCATGTGTGATATATTTGTATGTTTTCTGTTTGCTTGGTCTTATGTACTTGTATGTTTATGCATGTATATACATGTGCAATTATTTGTATAAATATATGTAATGTGGATGTATAAGCACTAATTTTGATAGAGATGCTAATGATAAGTACACCAGATTTAGAAATTTGCCAGTGTCAATTCATAATATGCTATACGATATGATATGATATGTATCATTGTTGTTCATTCATTATTGAATTAAAAATGTACAACTGCGGAGAATATTACATGTGACTACACATAAGATATAAAAAGTATTTTCTCTAGGAGCCCCGTTTCCACTCACGCACTCAAATTACAGTTACGTCATACAGCAGTATCTTGTAGCCTACATGCTGTAGCACTGACTGTACACCATTGCCTCCCGTAACATCTGGATGTAACGTTTTTTTTTTCCTACATCTTTTCTTCAATCTACATTTCTCATTCTCAGATCTCTTTGCAATCTTTGTATGACAGTAATATCTGCCCTTTTCCTATATTGACAGTAAAAATACACATTTATTCATTATAGCTGCTCACACAATCCAAATATTGCCTCCATAGACATTCCTATCCTCTCCCAAACACTCTTTACTTATCCCTCCCCATCCTTGGCTTCCTCACATCTGCAACTCACCCTGCTCTTGTCACACAGCCATTTTTAACATTCATTCTTAAATCCCATTACAAATTAAGTTCATTCATACATTTAGTAGACTTTTTCTTTTGCAGAAACTCTTTCACAGATCTCTTGAGCTTCATAAACCCTAACAATCAATAAGCAATTAAAACCCATTGCACGACTTCCTCTCTTGTTTTACGCTTTATACCTCGGTCTATCCTTTCTTTATCGTCTTTTCTTTTCCATTTTAGTTATATATAATAGGTACTAAGAAGTCACAGAGTCACTGGAAGTCCTTGTCTCGTACCCATTTCAAAATGTCATTCACCTATCTTCATTTTCTAATAGAAACCTTACGTTCACCACGGAAACGTCTCATTGCTCTCTCCAAATTGTATACTGTGTGTATGGGTGTGTGTGTTTGTTTGTATGTACAGGCACAGCTGGTCCTATTTTCCCCAACAGGCGTAAACTCATTGCCCACTGTGAATCACCGTCTATTCATACATGGCCCAATACCAAAGTTATGAAAGGCTACCTACAGTATAAGTACATCTACAAACAATATGAATTTTAATAGATTCCACGTAACATGTGTAAAACTTTAAAAATCCTTTTTGGATGAAATACTGCAAAAAAGTATTTAGCCAAATAACGAGCTTTTCCCCCCCCCCCACGAGGAAAAACTATCGCTTAAGTATTTTGTCAGGGACAAAATATCTAGGAAATTACTTTGCATGATAAAACATGAGCTTGCTTTCAAGTGTATGAGTAAAATTATCGTTTTCCTTTGGAATTTGTTGCCTAATATACAGTTTATGATTTTGGTTAAGCGGTTAGGCTGCATATGGTTGTGTGTTAAAGAGAAAACTAGAAATTAACCACCACCTGTTACTCTTTATTTCTCTCTCTCTCTCTTTGAGTGGTTTTGACTCTTTTTCCAATTTTAAGTATTTCATTTTTCATCATTAGAATCTCATATCAATAGTAATGTTGATGATAAATATATGTGATAATAACTGCAAAAATAATAATTTATCA
>NC_090746.1:86520458-86525458 GCF_036898095.1 Palaemon carinicauda
ACGGCTACTATTATTTCGACAGGTGCTAAAAAGTGCGGTTATTCTAATATGCTGGAAAAAAGTACAATACAATCCAGGAATATATAAATTATGATTATAATAGATTATAGTTAATGGGATTAGTATATACCTAATGGCAGCAAAACGAAAAGGCTTACTTCTACATTTCTTTGATGTTGGAAGTTTTTGACTGTTTTTGTGTTCATTTGTACTGTAGTTTAGCCTAATACCTTCCATGTAAGTTTCTGCCATCATGTATCAGTCCTCTTGAAGATATTTCAATAAGAGGAAACCAGGCAAGATTCAGTATACATATATCTAGTTTTATTTTGATCTGTGTGTATAAAGATACACAATCATATATATATATATATATATATATATATATATATATATATATATATATATATATATATATATATCTAATTCTGTATACATATGTGTAAATATACACATAGACACATACTTATATACAGTACACATGTATATAGAAATACTCACATATATGCTGTATATATATATGTATCCATATATATATGAATACACATGCATATCCATCTATACACGAATATATATATATATATATATATATATATATATATATATATATATATATATATGGTATACTTATATGTATATATGTGTGTATGTGTCTGCATGAATATATAGATACATATATATATATATATATATATATATATATATATATATATATATATATACACGTATATGAACATGTATACACACGTTTACATGTACACCCCCCCCCACACACACACACACACATATATATATATATATATATACACACATATATATACATATATACAGTATATATATATGTATATATATATGTATATATATATATATATATATATATATATATATATATGTGTGTGTGTGTGTGTATGATTGCACATGTAAATGTGTGTATACATGTTCTTTTACACATAGATATATACGTACATATATGTATCTGTGTATTTAAGCATACACATGCATATATATGTATATACACTATATATATATATATATATATATATATATATATATATATATACATATATATATATATATATATATATATATATATATATATATATATATATACATATATATATATACAGGATATATATGCTTGTGTATGTGTGGTTGTGTGTTTTGTGTTTTGTAACACTATTCTGTTTTACATATTCTGTTAATGGATGGTGGATTAAAAAAATGTTCTCTGGGTAAACCAGAAATCTAAGATTCAGAAAAAAGGTTCCTTATCCAAGAAATGCTGCCATGTTTTTAAGGCTACATTTACATGGTTAGTGACACTAGGCATTAACCTCTCTCTGGATGGAGATTCTTCATTGCTCAACATTTTATAGAACAATCTTATTTATAAGACTGAGAAAACAAGAATACAATGGTTCTCCTAAGAAAAGCACCCACGCGAGAGACACTTCCAGACCCTTAGGGGTTTGCATGTCCTGGTTCCACACATTCCGTTTAACGTCTGATTTAAATGCTCACTTTGTCTCTCTTTCTCCAACAGGTTTTCTACTATGAATGAGACCTATCTACCAAGTGATCATATGACACCGCTCTTGCCTCCTTTGCATGAAGGTATGTCCATCTCTCATGCCTTTGCTGTTTGGGTCTTCCCGCCTCACGGGTCTGGGTCTGCCCTGGGCAACCCTCAAACCGTGCATACCATTTTGTAAAATGCTGCTCTATCACAACTTATTGGCTTCCTTCTTCATTAATGACAACTTCCCTCTCTTTTTCTTTACAGAAAACCATGCAGTAGATGAAATTCAGTCATCATTACAGGATGAGGTCAGTTATAGCCCTGATGAAAAGGGTACCAATGACTGGACCCTCTGTCAAGCAAATTTTTGTAGCAAATATTTCAACAACTATAGGACGGGACATACACTCTGCCACTGTCATGCACTGTGTAATTATAAGGGCTTTTACAACCCTAGAAACTGCCAAACATGTATGGCTATTTTGGATACTCTTCCAATGGCAAAGGACAAAAATGAAGCCCTACAATCTCTCACTGCATGGGTGACAGAATTTTCCAAAAATACATTTGGGAGGCCTTCTGGGTACCATTATTTTTGGCATCAAGACGATAGTGAAGTTATGGATATTTATTCACCTGAGCCATCGGGTGAGAAGTGGGAAGCATCATCCCCTGAAGCAGAAGAACTGCTCTATGAACCTGTAGCTGGTCCTTCAACAGACAGTCATCTCCATAGCAATCATATGCTGGGAGATGACTTGTCTCCAGAATCTATGCTTAGTATTTCACAGTTCATTTGCTCTTCATTTTCTGATAGCTCAGAAGAACCAAGTTCTAGTTCAGATTATTCTTGGGCTGAAGCAGTGTCAGACCTTGGTCCAATAAACTGTCAATCTGACTCATCTTGTTCTCTTACAGTGTCCCCTGAGCTAGACCGTGTGAGCACAGCCTCCACTAATGCGGTACCAAAGCTTCCACAGCAGGGCTCCCAAGACATATCTTCTACCTTCACAAAGGTGACTAGATCCTCACCCTTAGCCTGTCCTGTACAAAAACCTAATCAGATGTCATCATGCCAGACTGGGCAAAGCCAAAAATACACTCTACCCTTGTATCCTACAACTCATTACAAACAGGCTTCCAGTGCAAATCTAGCATTCAAAAATAAGGTACCAGTGATTGTTCAAGCAGAAGTACATCAGCCTAATTTCAAACAAAAGGAAGATTCTTTGTTATTCAATCACCATGATGTGACAGCCAGTGCTGGACATCGAAAATTTGTTGGGCAAACTCTTGTCAATCTAACTGGGAAGTTCCACACTAAAGTTTCTAATCTAGGCATCTTAGGTTGGAGTGAGGCATCAGAGGTCATGATTTTTATACAAGAAGATAGCCACCTGTTCACCTTCCCAAAGACCTTTGATCTTTTGCTCTTAGTGGGCAAATTTACGCCAGATGCTGCCAATGACCAGTTGAGGACCTCTCACACCCTCCTTGATAGTAAGATTTTAGACCTGGAATGGACAGCACGGCAGACTATATTTGATAGTTTGTCAATCCTTGGTATCATAGAGGGTTTGACTGCCACAGATAAAGAAAAGTCTTGGTCTAAAGCTCTTCAAAAACTTGCAAAGATGCAACTACAACGACTCGTAGCAGCTACTGGAGCCTTTCTTAAAGCCAGACTGGCATTACGAAGAGCAGCACTACCCGGCTGTAGCTTGGAAAACCCATATGTACAATCTTTGCTAAGCTCAACACCTTGGAGTGTGGGTCCATTTGGAGCACAAGAGGTCTCAGAACTTCACCTCATATCTGCAAAACTAAACCAGTCAGTGGGATCACTCCTGCGGCTTCCATCTTAAAAATCTACTCACTCCAATTAAGGATTTACCACATTAGCCATTGTTCTACTGCTGCTAGGAGTCCTGGGAAGGCTAAAGGTTTTTTACCTGATTTATCAAGGAATTTTCATAAAAGTATGAAAGTTATGAATTTTGGAAGCGAGCTAGTTTTGTTTCAATGAGAAAATGACAGATTATCTATAAGAGGACACAAGTGTAGTTTTGTAAGAAATAAAACCTTCTATTTAAGTTATTTTAAAATACAAAAGTCTTTAGTTGCAGTGCATTCAAAATATTTAGTAGAAAGTGGACCTCTGGTACAGAGAAAGTTCTTGGCAGTTACAGCTCATGGTATTGTAGTGGAAGTAATGAGAGGAGGAAAAAAAATGATGACATGTAATGTTCTTGTATTAAAACTGAGTAATATTGGAAGGATTCTCTATTGCATAATATTCCCTTTAGTCCCATTTTCAACTCTTTGATAAAAACAATGTTTGGCAACAGGCTTTCCTTTGCCAATTTATAGGTCAAAATACTCAAAAGAATATTTTGAGGTATATTTCTCCTGAGGATTAAGGCAATCTTATAATGGTATTAAGTGACGCATCCTGTTAACAAATCAGAAGAATAATTGTTTTCCTCATAAATAGGAGACGTCCATTTATCTCGCCAATCAAAGATGCTCAAGTTAGTAAAATCACCACTGAGAGGAGTTACTAGATAAAGAGTAGTGCCTGTTGGTCTCCTATATAACTTCTGATTTCAAAAAAAATTCTAATGCAAAGTTCATTCAGATCTAAAAGGCCTTTCTGAGTATCCGTCCATCCAAACTACCAGGATTTATTACTCTGTCCAAATCTTACATGGACAATTCCCTACTTTAGGAGATTAAGTTCCCAGAAGAACATATACCATTCCAAAAAACCTACACTATTAATAATCAAGTAGCATATCAACAAAATTGATATAATATACAGAGACAAATATTTTTTTTTTTTTCGCTGAGATGTGATAGCTCAGTTGACGTGTACAATGGATATTTAGCTCACCACTGAGCCTTGAATGTTATTAAAACCCCATACATAAGCCGTATGGATTAATGACTGAGCTCCTCCACATATCTATCTATGAGCGTTCTTGGGCTGATAGGCTATTGTCATGCAAAACTAGCCTCATTACATTACACATGGAAGACCTCTTATCAAATTCAGTTTCCCAACTTCTATATAACCTCGTGACTTTTCACATCAAACTCTGCTCTCGAGTTGTATGATTAAAAAGGCTATTGTTGTAAATTATCAATACTTACCCGTCACGTTTCATACTTGGAATTTGTTTGTATTTCATTCCTGAGCAATGTGTGCCAATTTCTTTAGTAAAAATATTTCATTGTTTCTTTTCTAATCTATGCAAAACTGTTAATGTATACGTCTTTTTTTTTATCATTCTTCTGGATGTAATGATTCTAAGCCTGTAAATGCAAGCGCATTCATTCAATTGCTGTCAACTTCCACAATAAATAAATATTCATTATATTTTGTATCTTGTTCTACCAACATGACTTTAATATTATTTGTGTAATGTGTCAGCTAGTTAAAAAAATTGGTGTTTTTATGAAAACCTTCTTTAGATTAAAG
>NC_090746.1:86530458-86552958 GCF_036898095.1 Palaemon carinicauda
TCCGTTCTATATTTTTTTTTCGCTAAATGAAAATGATTCGAATATTTTCTTTAAGTCTTCTCCGTAAGGTTGTTGGAGCTCAATTAATTAATTTATTTCTTTTCTATATTTTTTTGGAAATATAACAGGAATATCAAAACAACAAAATTAAAGTTTATACTTCCCTTTATGTTCTATCTATATTGTTTACTTTTAACATATTTGTTATTGTAATGTATATTACTGATGAATATATATTTGTTCTTTAATTTCTTTCTTCTAATTTCTTTATATTTCTAAGTTCACTTTACTTTCTAATTTTCCTTTCCCCTTTTCAGTGTCCCACTTACTGGTTTCCGATTTTATTTCTTCATCATTCATTTTATTTGCCTTATACCCAGATTTAATTCTTGTAGGTACTTAGCTGGTTGTTTTCACTATGTTCCTCCTTTTTATCTTAATGTCTATGGTTGTTGTTGTTGTTGTTGTTGTTTTTTATTCTTTTTTTTGTGGGGGGGGGGGGGACTACTATTTATGTACTGCAGCTTCCCATCCATCACCCTTGTTTTCATAGAAAATGCCACAATCTCTCCCCTTAAGGCCATCCGGTCCTGTTGATTTTTTTGCCTTTAGTTTTCCCAGGCAATTCTTTACTTTTTTTACTGTGATTGTTGGGTTTTCTATTGGATTTACTTTCCCTTTTGTTTCTATTACAAGGTCATAGTGTTCTCTAAGTATGTTTGGGATATTATATCCATCTGTTTTTATTTTATTTTCCAGGTGCGCTATTTCATTTTCATATTCTATCCGTTCTTCTTCATTCCAAATTAAGTCTATTTTATTTTCATGTTGCAATATATGGTTTTCCAGTATTTGACTGATGCTTCTTTTGTTTCTTCATTCTTTAGCTTATTTTCCTGCTCGCCATGAAGATGTATTGCATTACTATGGGTTTTCTGCCTGCTTCTTATTCTGTGTATGTTTCCCCTAAGTTTTTTTTTTCTTTTTATTCTTGTCTCCTTTTATTTCTTGTGTTACCATTTTTTCAAATGAAATAATTTCCTTCTTTATCAAGTTTTGCACTTCCTTCTTCTTTTGGTCATATTTATCCTCTATTTTTTTTTATCTGTATTTATTTAATTTCTTTTTTTATTTCTGTTTAGTTCCTTCCCTTTTTTCATTCTTTTTCTTACTTCATCATTCATCCATGGTTGCTCATGTATATTTTCTTTATCAAGTACTCTTCTTTTGTATACATTGAGCAGTTTCTCTTCTGCGGCTTCTTTCCTTATTTGGTCCATTCCTTCCAGTTTGTCCGTTTGTCTGTCCTTTACAATTTCTTTTAAAGTATTTTCATCTGTCCTGAAGTATTTTACTTCTTCCCATCTTCCTTTATTAAAGTTTTTATTTTGTTCAATCTTGTATCTTATTTCGATGGTGATCAGAGTACGATCTGAGATATCAAAATTTGATTTTTAATCGTCTATAATAATTTACTTAAATATTTTTTGTGCAATTTCTAATTTTCTAAAACGTAGTCTATTACATTTCTCTTTTTTTTTTTTCTTTTTTTCTGAGCTTTTCCAAGTGTTGGTCCACTTTACATCTAAAATCTCTATTCAGTAAGAATAACTCCTGATCATTCATTCAATCTAATATCCTTTCGCCATTCCTATCTAAATATTGGTAGGCTAAAAATCCTACATGCCCATTAAACTCCCCTAATATCATTAATGGCCCTCTTTCGTGTAGATTTCACATAATGTGTTCACATTCCCGTCTTCTTGTTTTATCCCTATTTTTATCTTCTTCGACATTTCCTGATGAAAAATAAACTAACAATAATCAAAAGGTTTAGTTGTATGCACTACACTTATCATGCATTATGTCTTATTTTTTAGTTTTATCTTTTCCAATTTCATGCGATCACTATTTCTATACAATATCATTAAGCCCTCTCCCTTCTTACCATTCACGTTCCCCATGTTTTCCATTTTTCTAACAACTTTACCGAAGTTTAATCTATCTATCTTTTGGTGTGTTTCTGTCAATCAAAAAAGCTTTATTTCTACTATTCATTCTGAAATTCCATCAGGTTTTGTTTTGTTAAGCGTTGTACACTTAACAGATGAATCGTAAAGTTTTCTTCAACTTAGTGGTTGTGTTTTTCCTCTTTCCTTATAACCTTTGTGTGCCTTCTTCGCTCTGGCGAAAATTTTCCCTTCCCCCCTTCTGTATGCCATCCATCTTCATCATTTTGTTTCTTTGTTTGTATAGCTTCCCTTGGTCTCTCTCTCTCTCTCTCTCTCTCTCTCTCTCTCTCTCTCTCTCTCTCTCTCTCTCTATATATATATATATATATATATATACATATATATGTATTCATATATGTATATATATATATATATATATATATATATATATATATATATATTTCTATATATATATATAATATATATATTTCTATATATATGTATATGTATATATATATATATATATATATATATATATATATATATATATATATATATATATATATATATATGTTCGGTCTGGTGCTATGAAGATTCCACCCTCCCTAGTTTCCTGAAAATTTCTTAGAATTTTAGCCCTTCCAATTATTGCCCATTTTCCCTTTCAATTTTCATTTTGATTAGTATGGGCCTCATACTTCTTCTTTAATTATGGTCATTTTGGGTACCTTTAGGCCTAATTCCTACTTCTGGTTTTCATACCCCACTTGTTTCCATTATTTCAATTCCAGTTACTCCCAGCTATTTTAAACTGCAGCTCACACTTATCCTTACGTTGTTTCTTATCTGTGCTTTTCTCTATGCATTCCACAACGTTGTACACATTACCAGATTGATTTTCCTTTTCCCAAATTTCTTTAATCTCTTTTGTTACATCTGCCTTAATATCTTCTACTGGATTGTTTGGTTGTTGTCCTACCTTTGCCACGCATATTGTATCCTTTATTTCTATTATTGCATGTTCTAGTACCCCTAACCTATCCATTAGCCAAGGATTGATCTCGTTCAACATTTTGTACTCTACCTTTAACTTCCTATATGATGTGCATCTTCTACAAAACCAAGTGAGACTATTGTTATTCTACTGTACATTATATTCAAACCTGCTCAGCCTAAGGGGTACCGATACTCACAATAGTCACAAGCTACTCCATATTGCTTCTTGGTTGCAATCTTGTTTTCTTAACGATCGGGCGGTTCCATTTCAAGTTCCTCTTCCGAGCAAGTCTCTTAGCCCTTATTTTTTAAGATCTTTCCTTTTGGCCTCATTCCTGCATTATCTTTTTTGACCATTTTCATTTCAGATTTTAGTTTTTCGTTCTATGTAACCTTTTACAGTTTTTTGTTTCTTTGTTTTTTTACTTTAGACACAACTTTTCACTACATGTGTTTCGTTCCTGATCACAAGCTCATATTCTTTACAGGTGTTTTTAGAAAAAAAAATATTAGCAATATTCATAATCATTTTTCTTATGTGGTTATTGTAATGATTCAATTGTCACATTTCCAGGCCAATATCATTGAGCCTGAAGCCAGAAGCATTCATCATATAAGAATTTTAATTGAATATATATTCACAAGGTTGAATCCGATATTAAATACAATTTGTGATTGGTATTTACATCTATTAAAGTCAATAGTGATAGTGTCAAATGATCATCATAAATAGTCACGTGTTGCTATCTCATTAATGAGATTGAATCCGATATTAAATACAATTGATGATTGATATTTACATCTATTAAAGTCAATTGTGATAGTGTCAAAAGATCATCATAAATAGTCACGTGTTGCTATCTCATTAATGAGATTGAATCCGATATTAAATACAATTGATGATTGATATTTACATCTATTAAAGTCAATTGTGATCGTGTCAAATGATCATCATAAATAGTCACGTGTTGCTATCTCATTAATGAGCTATCATGGTGGAGATGGGTTGATTTTGAGTCTAAGTAGGCTACAGATTCTTGTTTTCGACTTGAAATAAACTCATATCTCTCTTAATGTCTCAATGATAATCTACTGCTTAGGTCTATTTCGATTCAGAGGCGTAGGTTCAAGTCCTGTCCAGCCAGTAAAGAAGCATTTATTATAAATGAATTTTCAGTAGATATACTATATATTCCCAAGGTTGGATTCTTTATTTATTTTCATTTCTGTTGTATATTTACTTATACATATATATATATATACATATATATATATATGCATCCATATATATGTATAATATATATATATATATATATATATATATATGCATCCATATATATGTATATAATATATATATATATATCTATCTATATATATATATATATATATATATATATATAGGGCCTATATATATATGTATATATAGACCTATATATATATATATATATATATATATATATATATATATATATACTGTATATGCTATACGATATAAATATCCGAGCATATATATATATATATATATATATATATATATATATATATATATATATGTACTTTATAAATATCCGTGCATATATATATATATATATATATATATATATATATATATATATATATATATATATATACTATACGATATAAATATCCATGCATATATATATATATATATATATATATATATATATAAATATATATATATATATATATATATATATATATATATGTGTGTGTGTGTGTATTTATTTATATATTTTCTATTGAACTACATAAACAGCACAAAGAAACCATATACACTGGTTGACCTGATCATAACCCTGCTCACTTTTCATATAGAAAGATAGAGATAACTTGAGCATTAATATACTATATGTATGTCTAATAACCACACTGACGCAGAATCAGTTGTAGAGAATGAAAAGTGTCCTTATGTTGTTCTGGTTTCGATCTCATAAGCTCGCTTATGGGTTGATAGCCTTAAACCGTTCTTCCAGAAGTTCCAGTCTGATTTCCATTTGTCTCCTGGTTAATTCTTATGATCCGCCTAATTTTCGATACCAGTTTCTGAAATATTCTTTTGTGTGAGCAACTATTTTTGAAAAGTATATCAACATCATTCCAGTTGAGACTTTAACTTTTTTTTTTTTCTGTGAATATCTTGAACCTCTCTGATTCACATTTTATTTATTCTTTTTATACAACTTTTTTTTTTTTTTGAGAAATAGATCGACCATTTACCAACATAGATTTCATTACAATTATTGCGGAATATTTTATAAAAACTATAACGTGCAATTTTTTTTTTTTCAATTTAGATTTACGTTAATTACCAAACTGCTGACATTTTTGGAGAAGTGAGCAAATCAGAGATGGTTGGAATTTTGATAGTCAGTAACATTTTCCCTTAGGGGTTTTCATTTTCAAGTTAGAATTGATTTGTTTGTCATTTTACAAACCCTGGAATATATTTTGTACCCTTTATTAAAAAGATTCTTAACCAGTTATACGGAAGTAACTGGCGTATGTTCTCAAGTCATTTTCCCAGATGTTCATGTGAACATATTTTGGACACTCTGGGAAGCAGGTTTAAAGGTCCCTCATGAATGGCAGAGGCAAGGGACAGTGACATTGCCCTAGCAATCAGGACAATGCCATAGAGACTGACCATATAGGCCTATTATATGATCAGCGCCAAGCCTCCTTTCCACCCAAGCTAGGACCAAGGACGGCCAGGTAGTGGCTTCTGACGACTCAGCAGATAGACCTATAGGCTCCCCCCAAACCCCCCAACCTTACCTCAAAAGGATGGTAAGGTTGCAGACACTAATAGCCCAAACGAGTCTGAGTGGGACTTGAACCCCCGTCTGGCAAACACCAGACAGAGACGTTACCAATCAGGCCACAACTAACCATAGCCCCTAGGGAAAAGTAATAATTTTAGAATGGAGCAAAAAAAAAAAAAAATAAAAATAAAAAATAAAAAAAAAAAAACCTGAAATATGTGGCTTTATATATAAAGTAAAAGCATATTGTTTCTTCTCTTATAATAAAATCATTTAGATGCAGAAATTATTCATACAATGATTAATACATTTCAAGGTTGTGCTGGTAGTGCTGTGCGTGGGACTAAATCAATGATTCATTACTAATTTAGCATTGTTGAAAGAGAACAAATTGATATTAAGTAAATGAAAGAGGATAAATATTTTGGAATCAATTGATAAATAATTCACAGCAATATCGAAAAGCAATGAAAACCATGAGAAGGTAATAAGGAAGTATGAAAATGAGTAGTGAAAAATAAGATGTAGTCAAAGATAGGATGAAATTCAAGTTTGGTACTTTGAGAATGCAGAAGATGGAAATAAATATACAAAATTCCTTGCAAGACGTAAAGGCATTTTGAGATTGGATAACAAATGATGTAAAAAGCAAAGAATATCAGTTGTGGAGTTAGGCAAAATTCACTGCATGACGTGTAAAACTTTAAACATAAGAGAGAGAGAGAGAGAGAGAGAGAGAGAGAGAGAGAGAGAGAGAGAGAGAGAGAGAGAGAGAGAGAGAGAGAGAGAAGTCATACAAATCCTAAAGTACAGCAGAAAACCAGACCCGGAATGTGGTGTGTGGATAGGGATTCAGTCTATACTATGTTGTACATCTGTGTAAAGGACAAGATTAATATAGGAAGTGGAACAGCGGGATCCTACTGTTGAAGATTTTAGTGTAGATTATACGGTGAGTGGAAGGTTGATGGAAGCTGGGAGAGAGAGTTATATGTTTGAAATTCAGGTTTAAGAAAGATATGTGTTCTTTAGGGTTGCTGTGGCCTGATTGGTAACATCTCTGCCTGGTGTTTGCCAGACGGGGGTTCGAGTCCCGCTCGGACTCGTTAGTGCCTTTATTGTCTACAATCTCACCATCCTTGTGAGCTAAGGTTGGGGGGTTTGGGGGAGCCTTTATGTCTATCTGTTGAGTCATCAGCAACCATTGCCCGGCCCCCCTGGTCCTAGCTTGGGTGGAGAGGGGGCATGGGCACTGATCATATATATGGTCCATCTCTAGGTCATTGCCCTACTTGCTGGGGCAATGTCACTGTCCCTTGCCTCAGCCATTCATGAGATATCTTTGAAACCTTTAAAACCTTTTTGTGGATACTGCGCCTTTCATCGGGTAGCTGCAGATGAGGTCCCAAGAAGGAAAAAGAATGACTATAGATGTTTATTCATTGAAAAATTATGCAGTGAAGCTTCAAGGAAACTGTTTTGTTTTTGTACGTGGAAGGTGTGACTATATTTCAAGAAAAATTATAATTTGAATGTACAGAAAACCAAACACTAAAGAGTCAATAACTCACGGAGATTCTGCTTGGATATATGTAGAAATAAGTCTGCACCAAATCAATATCCTTGTGGGATTCAAAGAGATTTGAGAGTCAGGTGAAAAATTAAAGATTGTGTTACGTCAGCTATTACACAGCGTGGATTATATAAATACTACTTCAATGTTTTATTTTTTAACAGTCGATTTAGCAAGGAAAATGGCAAATCAGTAACAGCAAAAGAAAATAATAGCCAGCAAACATTAACAGCCACTATATTTAATTTTTAATATAAGCATTTACAATATTTTTGAGGATTCACTAAGTACTCAGAGTTCAACAATTTGATAATAATTTGAAATATAAATCATATGAAATGAGAGACAGATGACGACGAAACTCGGCTCCAAATTTGGAAGGATTTTTCAAGGCGTAGTTTCAGATATAAAAGATGATAAACAGGAAGCAGTTTCTGACGATATTTGATCTTCCAATGTTACCTTGTTATTTAATATATCAGCAGCATTGAAGTAATTGAAGAAAGTTAGCAGTGTCACAGCTGGGCCTGACTGGTAACATCTCTGCCTGGTGTTTGCTAGTCAGGGGTTTGAGTCCCACTCAATCTCGTTAATGCCATTAGTGTTTGCAACCTTACCCTCCTTGTGAGCTAAGATTGGGGTTTGGGGGAGCCTATAGGTCTATCTGTTGAGTCACCAGATGCCATTGCCTAGCCCTCCCTGGTCCTAGCTTGGGTGGAGAGGGGGCTTGGGCAATGATTATATGATATATGGTGAATCTCTAGGGCATTGTTCTGCTTGATAGGGCAATGTCACTGTCCCTTGCCTCTGCCATTCTTGAGCGGCCTTTAAATCATTGAAAGCCTTTAAAGAGCAAAGTAAACTCGGAGAAATACGAAACAAGTCTCTCTCCTCTAACTTGTCATTGTCCTTTTATATCGGACCCCTTTTCTCTAGAAAATGCCTGATGGACTCCGGAATGTCCTGGGCTAAACTACATCACGCAATACTCATGTCTGGCGGCTGGCAATGTAGAATAAGTTATGAGAAATATCTTGTTCCAGAATACAACAATATCTCTGAGGGACAAATCGCAATAAGGTCTTTATCTTTACATTAACATTTGATACGTAAAAATAAGCCTTTTCCACAAGTCCTTTAACATGAAATAGATAAATTTAATCTACATATAGCAATGAAGAATTTGAAAAATACCAGCAGTATGAAATAGGGAATCCTTAAGGAGAATATGAATAGAATTAGTTACTTAATTACTCACTTAATCATCTGGCACCCGCAGGATGCAATTAGCCTCAATTAATTCACCCCATATGTCTCTATCCTGTGCTATCTCTCTGAGCTCAACCCATTTCTCAGATCCAACCTCCCTTTGCATTGTCATCAGCCACATTTCTCTTGGTCTACCATGTCGTCTCCTGCCAAACGTCTTCCATTTAAGTACATCATGGACTAACTCATCTCTTCATAAAATATGTCCCATCCATCTCTATCTTGATAATCTAACTATATCATTAGCATTGGGCACCTGTGCCAACTCTCGAATTGCTGATTTGATTCCCCAAATCCTTCTCAATACTTTATTCTCAAAGGCAAGAAATTTTGCATCAGTTGTTACAGAGCTGTACCACGATTGTACCCATAAGTTGATATCAATCTTATATTACAAGTGAAATGCATATTTTGATTTTGCTGTGAACTGATATTCGATTTGACCTTCAAACTGTTTTTTACCATGCCCATTGCTTGTTCTGCCCTCCATATTCTCACCTTGAATTCTGTAACTAGTAATCCATAGCTGGTAATGAGTGTTCACAAGTATTTAAAAATGTTTGAATATGGGAATATTACTCCTCCAATAAGGCAGTTTGTCTGATCACCACTCTGAATCTGTATGTCCTCAGCCTTTCTCTGGTTGATCAACAATCCAACCTTTCTCAACTCCAATACTAATTTATCAATCATTTCCTGTAATTGAACCCTGGACCAGGAAGCTGGCATGAACAGCTTCCTGGACCAGGGTTCGATTCCTGTCCAGTCAGAAGCTATTGTCTTTGAGTGGTTCCGCCTTGGGACACTGATCCCGAGGTCGATAAGAGAGTCCTGACATTAAGATATTAAAATATATGGCTTATTTGATATATATATATATATATATATATATATATATATATATATATATATATATATACACACATATATACACAGTATATATATATGTATATATATATACACACATATATATATATACCCACAGTATATATATATATATATATATATATATATATATATATATATATATATATATATATATATATATAAATATATACACAGTATTATATCATCGTTATCATAAACAACATTATCTTTGTTTTAATCATATTAATTTTCAGTCCACAATTTATGCTTTATTCAAATCTATAATATTTTGCAATTCGTCTCAAATTCACTAAACAGAACTATGCCATCTGCAAAACTTGTTAAGTTGTTAAGGTATTCCCCATTCGAAATTACTTCCTATATTTCCCAATCTAAACTTTTAAAAACTTCTAGGCATGCTGTGAATAATCTATGAGATGGCGTCTCACTAAATGTAGTTTTAGGATTGTTTCACTTCAAGTGTTCTGTTATAAGATTTATCAATTCTTTGTCTTTGAAGGGCTTTCATTACTTCTGAATTTTTGACAGACTTAAAAGCCTTTTCACGGTCTATAAATACTATGCATAGGTGTTTGTCATACGCTGTTGATTTTTCCCTGGTTAATTAAGATACTTCCACTAGAGAGTTATGGCGTCTTTTGACTTGCCAGATAGTACTACATTGATCCTTCTCTTTGGTTACGGTTCATTTTCTCTTTGCCTACACATACACGGAATAGTCTGGCCTATTCTTTACATATACTCCTCTGTCCTCATACACCTGACAGCACTGAGATTACCAAACAGTTCCTCTTCACTCAAGAGGTTACTGCACTGTAATTGTTCAGTGGCCCCTCTCCTCTTGGCAAGGGTAGAAGAGACTCTTTATCTATGGTAAGCAGCTCTTCTAGGACAAGGACACTCCAAAATCAAACCATTGTTCTTTAGTCTTGGGTAGTGCCATAGTCCCTGTACCATGGTCTTCCACTGTCGTGGATTAAAGTTCTCTTACTTGAGGGTACACTCGGGCACACTATTCTATCTTATTTCTCTTCCTCTTGGTTTGTTCAAGTTTATATATTTTATATAGGAGATATTTATTTTAATATTATTTTTCTTAAAATATTATATTTTTCCTTTTTTCCTTTCCTCACTGGGCTATTTTCTCTGTTGGAGCCCCTGGCCTTATAGCATTTTGCTTTTCCAACTAGGGCTGTAGCTTAGCAAGTAATAATAATAATAATAATAATAATAATAATAATATGATCAGTTGTGAAATACTCCCTTCTAAAGCCTGCCTACTTTCTTGATTTAAAATCAAGTCGTCTTTCTATTCGGCCTAATATGATCTTTGTATATAATTCATATATTACTGAAAGTAAACGTATTCAGCGGTAATTATTCAGGTCTTTTATGTCTATTTTTTTTTTTTTTTTGTGAATTAGTATAATGATAAAGTTTTTCCAAGCTGTAGGTATAGAGTATTCTTGCAGACATTTTGTGTACAGTTAGTCTCGATTTATTATTACGCAATCTCCTCCATCTATTTTTAAGTTAATTGTTATACCATTTTCTGCTGCTGCTTTGCCTCTTTTCATGCATTTTAATGCTTTTGTTACTTTTTCTTTTATTACTTGTTTTACCTGTTCTGGTAATTCATTACTTTCATTATCAGTTATTTCTTATATCATTTTTGTATAGCATTGTACAGAAATCATCGGCAATTTTTATCACTCCATCTCTTTCGTTGATAATATTTCCATTTTCATCCTTTAAAACAAACATATATTGGCGTCCGGTTCCAAGTATTTTTTAATCAATTTGTTGCTTCTTTCTTTCTTTAGTGTTTCCTCAGTTTTTGTCTAATTGTGTTTACGAATATATTGGGTTTTTGGTTGGTTTTGGATATTTCTGCTAAATCTACTTCAGCTCTCTTTAATTTCACCTTAATTTTTTCTATCTTTTCTTTATTAGTTTTTGGTCGTCTCTAATCCTTTTATGAGTGCGGATAAACACGGTGAAAGGGTTTGCGTATCGCCATGATAAACAAAGCTATACTAGTCAGGGAAACCCATACTAGGTTCTCTTACTGTGAGCTATAAGATGGAAATATCCCACGTTAGAGTAAGGAATTATTCTACTTATATATATATATATATATATATATATATATATATATATATATATATATATATATATTTACATCACACACACACATATATATATATATACATATATATATATATATATATATATATACATATATACTGCATGTATATATTCATATACACACAGACACAAACGTATATATATATATATATATATATATATATATATACATATATATATATATATATATATATATATATATGTATGTATATATAATTCTATATATACATGTATTAATGTATCTATATATGTACATTTATCTGTATAATATGTATACAAACATTATACAGTATATGTGTTATAATTATATATATTAATATATACATGTATATGTTTATGTCTATACACATGTATACAAACACACACGCACAAACTCACACACACACACACATATATATATATATATATATATACATATATATATATATATATATATATATATATATGCTTATATGTGTGTATGTGTATACACATGTATATATGTATATGTATGAGTTTATATATCATGTATAGGTATATAATTATGTGTATACACACACACACACACACACACACACATATATATATATATATATATATATATATATATATATATATATATATATATGTATAAAAGAATGACCCAATGAGTCCCGAGAGATTGCAAACGAAACAAAGGCAGGAAGAGAAGACATTGAATTCACGAGATAAGAAAATTTGCTGGTATATATATATATATATATATATATATATATATATATATATATATATATATACCAGCAAATTTTCTTATCTCGTGAATTCAATGTCTTCTCTTCCTGCCTTTGTTTCGTTTGCAATCTCTCCGGACTCATTGTGTCATTCTTTTTGTTCATACATCATCTGTCCTTCTCATTATACTGTATGTCCTGCCCATGTCAATTTATTTTTCTTTTTTCTCAGAATATGCTCTACTTTATTTGATCTCACATCCATGCTACTCTTTTTCTGTCTCGGTGGTATTCCCACTATTATTCTTTCCATAGCTCTTTGAGTTGTAAATAGCTTATGTTCTAAGTTTCTGATGCATAAGTTGATACTAGCAGGATCATCTCATTAAATACTTTTCCTTGCAGAGAAAGGGGCCTTTTACATTTCATAATCTCTTTTTGTTTACCAAAAGCTCTTCATCCTACGCTTATCCATCTTTTAATTTTGTCCTCTTGTCTTGTGGAAACATTTAGTCTTTCCTAAGTACGTATATTCATTAACTCATCCTTAACCTTTATTTGTGGTCTGTATTTTCATTGAATAATATCTTAGTTCTACTCATATTGATTTTTAGTTTTACATTTCTGCTTTCTCTTTTCAAATCTTTTATGATCTTTTGCAATTTCTTCCATGATTCAGAAAATAGAACTAATTCATCTGTAAATCTTAAGTTGTTAAGGTATTCTCCATTAATGTTATTTACTGCCCTTTCCCAATCTAATTTTCTAAAAAAGTTCTTCTAGGCACGCTGTGAATAATCTAGGAGAGATATAGTCTCCCTTCCTAACTCTTTTTCTCAGTTGAAATTTTCTCACGAAATATTTAGGATTGCTGCAATACCCATATACTGTAGATGTATTCATGTGTTCCAACACAAGTATCCTCTATTCCTCATCGTTCAATGGCTTTCCTGACTGTTGAAGTTTTGACAGAATCAAAAGCTTTCTTATAGTCTTTAAATGCCACACGTAGTGATTTGACATGTTCTACTGATTGTTCCATTAGCTGGTTAATAACATAGATTTGGTCAGTTGTTGAATATCTGCTTCTTGAACCTGCCTGCTCTCTTGGTTGGCATTATGAAGTCTGTGGAGTACTTCTCTGTTCGTAAAGTTTTCATATTCATACCTTATCACCTTAGTTTAATACCAAAGACAAATAACATAATTATAACCTAAAACATTAGATATTTGTCATATGTAAACTATGAATTAGACGGAATTAAAAACATAAAAGCAGTTAAAATTTAAAGATAAAATTGGAGCTATAAAACAAATGATAGATATAATAAATCATAAGTAAAAACATAGCTTATAAAACAGACATCTCTAACTTCATCGATATTGGGAATGATTTTAAAGCAAGGAATCATCATCGTTATTATGTTTTTGGTAAATTCATCAAGAAGGCTTACTGGTATTTCATTATAATCAATGTGTAAAATTGTAATTAGTCACATGAAAATAGCCCAGAAATATTATTTTGCTGTTGCACCAATCTCCTGTCAGATACTAGGATATCGCATCTAAGGGTGTTTCTCCATAAAAAAATATTCTGGGTGAGGCTCCCTAGACCCCCAACATTAGGGCCTTTCAAACTCTATCCCCCCCCCCCGTAAAAAACGCCCATACGTCCCTAGTACGTGTAACAAGGCACACTTTATAGAGGATTTATATCTATAATTGGGCTTATGATTAGCTAACAACGTATTTGTTGCGGCCATGAATATATTTTGATTAAATTCGGGGTTCCAACTCTTTGCTTTCAGAATATTGGGATATGTTCTCTATATTTTTGTAATACATATTATCAGTATTTTACATATAATTAAGAGCACAAAAGTCAGAAGAAAAATAAAATTATTAGAATAATGAATTTTTGATGCAATAATTGAAAAAAAAAACTACCATGGAAAGTATGTTTAATTAATCAGACACTTTAAATTTGAATAGAATTCTAGTGTTTCTACTTCTTGTCGATAGGTGGCAGCACACGTCCCTCGTTCCATTCATATGAATGATTCAATCTAATTGGGAAAGGATGATAGATTGATACTTATGTGAAAATATGGGTGGAAGTTATAAATCTTATTCAATTCCAATTAAGTAGGCTTTTTCTTAAACCAAAGTTACGCCAGGGAAGGCTCCAGAATGCAAGGATTAAAGAGCTCTACACATTGCTTATTTCCATGGGCACTAGATGGCGTTAGCAGTAGAGTACCAAATGGCTAATTACCCCCATCATCAACTAATTGTAATTTTTGTTACTTCATTTCTGTTGTTATTTGGGCACAGAATTGCTATAAAACAAAGGCACGTGAACTTGGTGTTCCTTGCTGCCTGGCCACAACTTAATT
The DNA here is from genome assembly GCF_036898095.1 of Palaemon carinicauda. Lineage (NCBI taxonomy): Eukaryota > Metazoa > Arthropoda > Malacostraca > Decapoda > Palaemonidae > Palaemon > Palaemon carinicauda. The sequence goes on from NC_090746.1 coordinate 86,545,153, forward strand.
CTTAGGGAGTTGCAAAATTCCTGATAAATGTCACAGAAATATTTTCTCACCAAACAATCGTTAGTTCAATTACATTTGGGGGTCAGGGGGAGTCACCAGATATGCCAAATGTACTGAAATCGGCGAGACTTTCAAGTAATTACACAGTTATTTGATCCAATTTTCAATTACATTTTTATGAAACCAAATAATAATTAATATGTTTCATGGTATGATATGTATTGATAGTAAAAACTACGTAGAATAATTATATTGTTACACTCCGAAAGGCATAATAACGCAGGCGGCTCTAGTTCCCTCCCTTACATCGTAACGAGTTTTACTTGACAGCCAATAGATGGCATCAGAGGCACCTTATCCCGACTAATATTGTATATTATTTGACGACCACGTGGGTCAAAAAAGTGTGGTAGCAAGGCAGAAGCTAGAGAATTGGTAGTTGATAAACTGCCCAACAATCGTTTCCTCATTAAGAATGAATATTTTTATCAGAGTATTGTGTGATTTTTTCATATGCTATCGGAAGCAACCTGAGTTTACTTATAAAAGTGTTTAGTATTTCCTTTCTTCATCAGATCACATGGATGATAAGTCATGTCCTTGTACAAGTGACCAAGGTAACAATCATCAGCATGGTTAAGGTGGGCGGGACGAGTTTAGGACAACGCTGCCAAATGAATTTCCTTGAGTGGAGAATATCAATATTATTACAGATTCAAATAATTTAAGGAGTAATAGTTATGTGTTAGAAAGGGCATGACTATGATGTAATTTGATGTTCTTATAATCAACGTAATCAACATAGAGGAATCGAATAATGAAAAAGAAAATAGTCACAATTCTGTGTCTTCGCCAACGCCTGACTGTTGCGTCATCCACTTGCGAATTTGTGTTTGTTAATAAGGGCGTTCCAGAGTGTAAATCAGTTAAAAAATATACCTTATCATCATTTCCTTAGTAAATGTATGCATGTCAGTAAAGCTGCTACTTGGTTCAATATATGTTTAAAGAATCCATTAAGTCTATATATATATATATATATATATATATATATATATATATATATATATATATATATATATATATATAGCATCAATGTTTCCATTATCAGTAACGGCCACGGTCTTCCTAAGTTAATGAATATAAAAAATCTGATTCTGAAAAATCTTGGAGAGAGAGAGAGAGAGAGAGAGAGAGAGAGAGAGAGAGAGAGAGATACTGATAATCTCTGCAAATGAATCCGAAGAGATGGAGTATACCTATAACAATAAGAGCCTATATTCATTTATTTAGATGAAGTGTGGATGTTGCATTAAGCTATTAAAGATATATGCCAATTATTTGTCAACATTTATTTTTATTAGTACAAATTATTTGTAATATTGATCGTGATGTTTTTATGGAATCTGGTGCTGGGATTAGAGTTGATGATGATAGTTTGGAGAGACGAAAATGTATGTATCCATGGTTATAATGTATCCGGGATTAATGAGAATATGAATAAAGTTTTGCTCTATAAAAAAATTTGTTTCAAAGGAAGGGTTTCTTCTGTAACGATATCAAAGTCAGTTTGAATCATTATCAATAAATCACAAGAAAGGTTTCCCTTTTTTTTTACATTTTTAATTTGATGAAAAGGTTAACAAAAACAATAGGTTGTTGGATGTCAAGAAAGGTTAATCGAGTTTTTATTTTCAAAGTATTAAAAAGGCTTTGAATAAAGATAATAATTATGATACATGTGTGCGTGCTTTGTATTTCCATTTTAAAAATAGCTTGCTATTTAAATCCTTTACATGCAGTTGTCAAGCCTAACAACTTGCGAGAATTCATGATTCCAGCTATATCTCTCCAGCATCCCTAACACTTTGTATACACTTTGTATAAACGTTCTCATAGAAATCTATATACTCTAAATTTAAAATTAATCCCTCTCCAACATGCACCAGCTGAATTACCATCCGTGTGGATGCAGCATAGACGCGGATAGGCTGGACTCAATGAAATCAATACATTATAAATTTAGGCTTCTGCTCACTCTTGCTTGTACCTGCCGAATCTATGCGTGCTTAGACGCTGCTTAGACATCATCGGCCTTGGTCTCACCGGAATCAATGGATTTACAATTTTAGCGTAGCAACAACTGAATCCCACCCTGTGTGGAGGTAGCCCTAGTCAGCCATTTTTTGTAGGTGTAGGAAGGAAGGGTCTGAAGTTTGTATTGGAAATAGAATGATTCTAATGAGACGATATTAATCAGTCTTCAGCTCTGTGTGTAAATGATCTCACGAGAATCTGCATATATTAGTAAAAGCTCCAGCCGACTCCTGCTGTAGCTAATCTAAGGCCAGTGGTTGTTTTGTACAGAATGATAATGATAAATAGAATCTTAAAAGCATAAGTCTATCATCGGTGACCATTTTGTTGCAAGTGAATAAGGGGAAAGCCTGGGGAGAATGTTTAGGCAACAGTCATTATAATAGTTTCTAATGGTTTGGTAAGAGCGTTGAAATAGTTAGGTGAGACAAGATGGAAACTAAGATGGCTCTGGATCATCCCTGACAGTTTAAAATTTCTCGGAGAAAATAGAGGTGGACAAATAGACCCAGTGTCCTAGAAAAATAGTCCTTCGTGGTTTAGAATTATTTATGAATATAATGTAGGTTTCAAATATATATATATATATATATATATATATATATATATATATATATATATATATATATATACATATATATATACATACATATATATATATATATATATATATATAAAGAAAAATAGTAAGAGAATCTGGTAGAGGAAATCTGCGGAAGATTAAATGTCGGAGGGAGATAAAAAGGGAACGGTAGGTGGGCCTGATGATGCAAAGGATTGACCACTGAAAACTGGTACACTACATTATATAGTCCAATGTCTGGTGTAATTCTATGGAAAAGAGAAGGTAATGCTAGCTAGGCAAATCTAGAATGCTTAACGATAATGATAGTAATAATGATCATGTAATGTTATTATTACTATTGTCATTGTCAGAGTACTACTACTACTACTACTACTACTACTACTAATAATAATAATAATAATGATTATAATAATAATGATGATGTAATATTATTAATAATATTAAGATAAATGATTATAAAAAATATCGTCTTTTCCTCCAAAGAAATTGGCACATATCAGCCTTTTTTTTTTAATCAAGAGTTCACAGTATTGAACATCCTTTTATATATATTTGACAAAATGTAAAAAAACATTCTTGCAAGATATAGCAACACGTCAACCACTGATAACATATTCAGTGAAATATGTCTCTTGCTGTGGAAAAACTCTTTGTCTTCGTCTCAAAAAGTATTCGGTAACTGGAAGTCGGCAGAATTCAGTCATTTATATTGCATACTGTACTGCACACTTTAACTTCATTTCGGCAAAATAAAAATGTATTTTAAAAAGAGCACAGAGAGATATTATTTAATAAATTTATTACGCCCAAATACGTCAAACAAAGTTACATATTGGCAGTTACATACAGTACATCAGAAATCAACAGAAAAAAAAGAAAAATTACAGCATTGAATCATCAGTATATCAGTTACAAAAATAACATATATGAGATCGTATTCCATTATCACAACAACAGCAACAGACAGTTTAGCAGCCACCAAAGTGTGGATGACGAGTCAAAATTACGTCTAGGTGGTCATCTTTGAGTAAATATTGACAGGTTTGAAGTAAATTTTGTCCTTGAGTTAAGCACAGAGAGAGAGAGAGAGAGAGAGAGAGAGAGAGAGAGAGAGTCCCTTTTTCATCACTATAATATTTCAATAATGAATAATCAATATCATTAAACAAAAAGGTTTTAAATAACAGTGAAACTAGCTAAGATATTAAGACCAATACGGCGACACATTAAATGAACTTTGACCTGTGGACAGAATCATCTTTTGTGCTCAGAACGAAGCTAAGGATTTTCTAGGTCAAGGTTACAATGCTTTGTCCTGAAGTTGGAAGGACCTTATTATTAGGTGAAATAAATCAAAAGGTTAAGCAATCTTGGATTTTGGCAGTTCGTGACTGGCGGCCATTCTTTCATAAAAGCAAGAATTGAATTGCATTAAGGGTATTTTATCACATTCAGATTGATGATGGAGTAAATAAGAAAAGATAATCCGGATATTAACAAGTAGAACTTATTTTGGAGAGAAAAGAACAAAAAAATGTGTTATACTTGAATATAACAATTTGCATTTGCTCCTCCTTTCAACAAAGAAATGTTGTCTGGAAATACGTGTAGCTAATTCTAATTGTGATCATACACGTACATGCTGTTTAATATGCAGCCTTTAGGAGGCGGTAGCGCATGCAGTATGTACGAAGCCGAGCAAAAAGCAAAAGCTCATGTATAGCGGGAAACAGCTCTGCGCAATATTAATAAACTTGGGGACATGGAATACTGGCTTTAGTAACAATTTCTCCGGCCCACTGACTACAACAATAGCAGAAGAGAGGCAACATCGAAGCAATGTTGTGTAAACATTTTTGTACGGACGTTTATAACCGAGTGAAATATCAGTTAATCATCATCTTTCACGTGCCTGGATGTCATCGTTACTATTTGTCAGCATGTCTGTATTAATGTATGTCAGTGTGTATGTTTGTCTTTACCCTTATGAAGGGGCTACTTCTCCAAATGATTTTCGAAGGAGAAATATTAGCTGATTTCTTTTAAAGTTTTTTATAGTTTATATAGGGAATATTTATTTTAATGGTACTGTTCTAAAATATTTTATCTTGGGTTGTAGCTTAGCAAGTAATAAAAACAATTTTAATAATGATAATAATAATAATAATAATAATAATAATAATAATAATAATAATAATAATAATAATACCTAAACGTCATGGGCATCGAAAATATTACCCTCTATATCTATAATAAATCAAGTCTGAATAAAAATATAGAATTATCCAGTTATATGGAATATCATCAGATTTGATTTTTCCTTACATCTCTTCCTATCTATTTCTTCATGCTCTAGTCATCACTACTAGTAAGTACAAAAGAAAAAAAACTTTTTTACTATAGGAATGTTTTTCATACATATAAATGAAACCTTTAAGACTAAAAAAGATACTCCCTCTAAAATCTTAAACAACTAAAACAATACTCCAGGAAAAAAAAATATACCTGGAAAAATAAAAGAAACAATGAATGAATAAACCCCACGAGGAATATAAAAGAAAGTGCTTTTAATTATGCAAGACACAGTGAATGGGATGTACTAATCCTCTAAAAAATATGTAGGAGCCTCTATTATTAGGTGCTATTCGTATGAAACTTATTAATTTTTATTATTATTATTGTTATTATTAATATTAGAATAGCTGTTATTTTATCGTGAGCTCTGATTTATACGGAGTAATTCCGAATAGCCATTAACGTACAAGTGATATAGAAAAATAATGCCTTTGTGAAAAAACTGTGAAAAATTATAAATGCAAGCGCACACGTGTGTACGTGTGTTCACATATACACGCAAATACATATATAGACACACACACTCATATATATATATACATATATATATATACATATATATTTATGTATATATATACATACACACACATTTTATATATATATATATATATATACATCTCTCTCTCTCTCTCTCTCTCTCTCTCTCTCTCTATATATATATATATATATACATACATACATATATATATATATATATATATAATCAATAGGGCACTCTGATATAAGAGGAGAATTTCCTAATGAAAGAGAGCAATAAATTTTTTTGGTCGCAATTATTGTTTAACTTTTGCATCAAGGATGTGCATAGTAATGGATTCATAAGGCATCAGTTTCCTCACGTAACCAGAAAACTCATCAGGATCATTGTCCTTCATGCATCTGCAAACACCTAACTACCCACGTCGTTTTTGCCAACACACTCATGTTCCCTTCATGTTAAGGGCCTTCTGTATCGTTACCCTTTCCACTTCATTTACTCCGATTGTTTTCGAGCTCCCCTTTCCTTTCTCTTCGTAATTATGACTTATCCTACAATCTATCTTCATCTTTCCTCGTAGGTGGACAAACCGTTGCAAATAACTCTGGTCCATATTTTCACTTCTATCCAATATTGTATCTCTACTTCTCTCTCCCTTTCAACTCTTCTTACAACCCGTACACTGAGCAAATATCTTATCTTAGCATTTTCAACGCTCTATTATTTGTATTAATAACCAAAGATTTCTTAGGGGGAGAGAAGATTCACCAATATATTAATAGACTATTTTTTGTATCGAAACTTTTAAAAGAATCAAACTACCTTCATGATGTGCTTAACCTTTAATTCGTTTTCTCATCCAGATGTAAGATTCATGAAATTTGATCTTTAATACATGAAACAATGAATTATATCCGCATATAAACATAATAGGATTCAATACTCTACCTTGTGGCTTTTCAATTTCTTATGCTACACTCAAAATCATTTAGCTATAAATGCGGGCTCTTGTCTTGTTTTCGAATGTACACTTCGGTATTTGTAACCAAGCCATCCTTTATTTGAAAGGTATTTAACTATGCTGCAAATTTAGAGCCCTGCAGAATTTCCTATCAATGTTTCTGAAAATAGTAAATAACCTGAGAGACGGAACACTTTTTTTTTTTTTTTTTTTTTTAGCAAGAGCTCAATTTTTATGATAAAATTCTTAGGTACAGAGTCGATTACTTCATCACCCAGTTTCTTCATCATGAAATCTCTTGCCATATAACATGAAAATCTTTCCTATTACCCCCAATTTCTTACACAACTGTCCCGGTCCTTCTCTTATCAGTCATACTATTGCAACCTAATCCATACGATTTTCCTTCCCGGGCATACTACATATTATCAGCCTTTTATGATTATCAAAATCATTTCTGTTTGTTACTTCGTACCTCATACAGTTACTTAAACAAGTTACCTTTATGGACATTCTACTAGAGGTGATGGAAACGTTCCTCACACAAAGAGAGACGAAGATTTGTTACACTGAATTTAGATTTTTCATTTATAACTTCAACATTTGCAAATAAATTCAAATTTTGGTACTCTTTCTAACATATCCCTTGAATTCAAGATTTTGATCTCTTTAACTATAGTCAATTTCTTTTAGCGGGCATATTTGCACCGACTCGCAGCGGTGCCCTTTTAGCTCGGAAACGTTTCCTGATCTCTGATTGGTTGGACAAGATAATTCTAACCAATCAGCGAACAGGAAACTTTTCCGAGCTAAAAGGACACCGTTGCGAGTCTGTGCAAATCTGTCTCGCTAAAAGAAATGGACTATAGACATTATCATGTTTGTTGATATTAGAATTGAAGATTTGTGTAATGCCCTTCCAAAAATATTTCACATAACAAGGAATCTATATATATATATATATATATATATAGAGAGAGAGAGAGAGAGAGAGAGAGAGAGAGAGAATATTTCAAAGTTTGAAGCATAAAAGAAGATAAACACATTGATTAGTAAATCCCACGAAAAAATGTACTTTTATATATTGAATTTACAAACAAATGAGACAATTCTATGCTATCAAGTTATTTATAGTTCTGAAGCTAAAACACAGTTTGCACCCGACTGTCTCTTAATACTTTTTCCAAAAACTTAGTCCATAACAAAACACTAATCAATCTTCTCATATTTTTTTTTTCTTAAATGCCTACTATGGAAATAATTGATTTTAACGTTTTAAACATATTAAAGGTTGTTAATTTATTCATATTAAAAATCAAAGCTACCATT
>NC_090746.1:86562958-86567958 GCF_036898095.1 Palaemon carinicauda
AAATGTAATATGCAAAACACTTTATAGCTTAGCCTGATATACACTACTCCTTTTCTAACAATACAAATGAAAAATAAATGCAAGAGAGTTCTTACTATGGTAATAAATCATACGAGACGTAAAACTGCGCACTCATACACCTGCTACTAGATGGATTTGTCGAGTTAATGGTCGTTGGAAACTTTACCTTTATGGAAAACATTCGAAGCCGTCATATGCTACCTTCCTTGATGTAGCTAACTTGTTTTTGTTTACATATAAATCACCTAAATCCTCACACTGCTCCTCAAACTTGAAAGAATATGACAACGAATAAAGGGATTTTTAAAGATGAAATTTTCTCTTGTAAGGACGATAAATAATTCTAGGTTAAGGGTGGTTGTCATTTCATGCACGACTCTATTTTGTGATCATCCTGGGATATTAAACAATACATTATGATAGACAATTGGAAGAGGATCAACAGCTTCTAGGGTACGCATTTTATATGATAGTCAAAAGAGCTCACCAACAGAATTTGATAATAATAATAATAAGGATAAGGAAGTAGGGAAAATGGGGAAAGGAAGAGTACCCCTGGATACAATCCAGTTTATAGCCCGAAGGCAGGTACTCGGGATGGGAAAGATTAAGGAAATAGGAAGAAAGAGAAGTACAGGAGAAGAATAAAAGAGAGGAGCAGACCCTCTTGCGATATTACGGAATTGGTACTATTATTTTCCTGAGAATTTGATTATAAGCACTAAACCAATCGGTGTTTTTCAATATTTCAAAATGCTCTACGCTCTCAACTTAATGTTAGTAACAGTGAACAGCTTGAATGATCCATATTTACTAACATTAATCGAGATTGTTATAGAATTACTATTACAGATGAAAAAGGAAAAAAGTACCTTTGGTGTGTCCATGCAGCACCGTCCCTGCCAGCAGTCGTTTGCTTCCTGCGCTTGCCGGTCTTTAAATAATTGCACACACTGCCATCATGACCTTTGGAATAAAGAGGACACATTCAAGGGAGAGTTTCGACCGAGTCTTTCTTCCCGTTACTCTCATAGAAAGACCATAATACGAATAAAGATTTCCTTTAAAAAACCTATACTACTGGTTTTGAATTAAAAAAAAAAAAAAAAAAAAAAAAAAAAAAAAATAGCCAACTCAAATTTGAAAAGAAGGGATTATTATACACTACTTTTCTACTTGCATTTGATTGTGTAAAGAATCTGAAATTCTTATCAAATATTCAAGTAGAATAACATTTTCGTACAGTATCTAGATATTGATATTAATCAATAAAATTGAAATAGTTGAAAAATGATAATACGGTTAGAAAGTAAGTTGTTAATTAAGCTTGTGAAGTACATGATACCAGAACTTTATTTAAATACATATTTCAAACTATATATATATATATATATATATATATATATATATATATATATATATACATATATATATATATATATATATATATATATATATATATATATATATATATATATATATATATATATATATATATATACATATATACAATATATATATATATATATATATATTTATATATACATATATAAATATATATATATATATATATATATATATATATATATATATATATATATATATATATATATATATATATATATATATGCACGTAATGTATAAAAGAAAGAGTTAGAGAGAACAAAATCCCCAAAAGATATTGACCAAGGCTCTCATCATTATGAACTATTACAGGAAGGACGGGGAATCGAAAGTTTTTGGGCCTACAAGCGCTTGCTGAGAGCGGAAACAGCATTTGTTCTTGAATGACATCAGAATTTCGTGACGTACAGCATGACCGTTGATTCTTTGGTCCAAATAATCAACTTTTGTGAAACGTATCAATGTAACCGTAAAAAAAAAAAAAAAAAAAAAAAAAAAAAAAAAAAAGAAAAAAAAAAAAAAAACTAGAGAGTAAATGTCACTATTGAAAGCATTTTTCTAAACAATAGATACACTTTCTCTTTGAAACGCGAAATTTGATTACTTCACCCGATAATAAATGTGTCAACGGTCATCGAAAAAAAAAATATCGGCAGTCAAAAGAATTCGGGAATATGCTGACGCATAAACAATATGATCTTCCAAAACAAGCGGGTAGGTATTACGTCAATTAGCGGTGCAAAACTACAAAGGATTTCGACAGTATTCATCATGTTTACAAATAAAAAAAAAGTTTGTATTCTTTCAAAAGGTTATCATTCTCTTTTGCTTCTGTAGTCAATGTGTTTGTTTTATGCGTTAAATCGAGCTTAAAAATGGTTAATTTTTCCGAGGTATCACTATAGAGGCTTCTTTATATATATATATATATATGTATATATATATATATATATATATATATATATATATATATATATATACATATATATATATGTATATATAAATAAATATATATATATATATATATATATATATATATATATGCAGTATATATATATATATTCAAAATCAATTCCTCAAAAAAAAAAAAAAGAAGACTTAATTTTCCATATAGAATTCATGACATTGATTACAATAACCAAACTAATATCCTGCTGGTCATAGGCAAGCAATGTTTGACATTCATATTTTCAGCAAAAAGAATCGTTGCTCCATGGAAAAGTTGAAGCTCGAAATAAACTGTTCCCTAAATAAAGAAAAAGTTGTGCCATCAACACTGCTGCAAATCTGTAGTTTTTAAAATAATTACATCCAATTAAGGGTAGCACTTCTCTAAAAAAAACTTATTTTTTTGTCTGCATCATTCAATGGCAAATATTTTTTATATAAACAAATGGGTCAATTACAGAATGCTCTTCTGAACTATATAGTCCATTTCTTTTAGCGATGCATATTTGCACCGACTCGCAGTGGTGCCCTTTTAGCTCGGAAAAGTTTCCGGATCGCTGATTGGTTGGACAAGATAATTCTAATCAGGAAGCTTTTCCGAGCTAAAAGGGCACCGCCGCGAGTCGGTGCAAATATGCATCGCTAAAAGAAATGGACTATAGGTTCCCATAGAGACATACTTGTTCTCTCGCTTAGCTCTTTGTACTTATTCTAACTAGTTGTCTTTTGTTCCTATGGAAATGTACACTGTTAAACATTTGCATTAAAAATACGGTAAATGTCTGGCAACATTTATTCCACGGTTTTTTACCTTTCTAAAAACGGACATATTAACGTAAAGGAGTAACATTATGGTCACGAACCTGTAAGAGATAACAATAAAGTAGGGTAAAATTACGGTTGCCCTTATTATACTGAAATACGGCTGAGAACTATCTTTTTACGGAGAATTTCCGATTAAAATTACGGTTTCTTTTAACAGTATATGCTTGTTTATGTACTTTGAAATATATATGAATTAGCTGAAAAATCAGTGAAGGCGTGTCAGATCACCCAAGAACAATAACTTCGACACTTATAAAGACGTCCAGTAATCTGTAATATATGCATATCCCTGTTTCTCTCCTTGGATATGTTTATCGTTTTCTAAATCTCGTTTTTTTTTCTTATTCTTTTTTTTGTGTTGAAATGAAACTATACCAAAGAAATAATTTACTTTGAGTGCTGGAGAGTTCCATAGGTTCGTTTTTGAGAACATCGGTCTAATTTACTCAACAAACGAGTTGGTTTTAACACAGCATGCACTAAAAATATGTTGCAAGTGTTCGTACTTATCTTGAAATAGAAATTCAGAAGCACCTAGCTATTGAAATGACTGCTTCCAGAAATACTATTTTAAGTAGAACTAGCCTACTAATCCACCTCGCCCAAGTCCATTAAGGTGAGCAAGAGGGCCAGGAAGATGATCTAGAAAACGCCCACGTTCCTCCCCTTTATAATAAAAAATACAAGATCCTCCAAAATTACACCTGAGGGTGGAGGAAAAATAAAAAAATCCCGAAAGATCATGATGAAAGGTTGGTGACGTTATTTCACCGTTTTTTAGAATATATATATATATATATATATATATATATATATATATATATATATATATATATATATATATATATATATGTATATATACATGCGTATTTATGTATATATACATGCGTATTTATGTATATATATATATATATATATATATATATATATATACACATATATATGTATATATGTATATATATATATATATATATATATATATATATATACACACACACACATATATATATATATATATATATATATATATATATATATATATATATATATATATGTGTGTGTGTGTGTGTGTGTGTGTGTGTGTATTATTTACTTTTACATTCTTTTATTATAGCATTTGACTCTTTTTCCATATTTATATAAGTTTCGTGGAATTTTCTATTAATGTAAGATTTAATATGTTTCTCATTAGCTATAAAATGAAACAGAAATAAATGCTAACATATCGTCACAACAGAACAGACATTTTAATTAAATCATTAGCATTTGCCGTGAATATTGAGAGAATTTTTTTTATCATATATTTTCTGATAACATTTACGTGATTATAATAGTTAGGCATCATACATAATTATATATAATTATAGAGGCATTATTTTCAGCTATATACAAATAATTATATCATTGCATTTGAAATTACCACGTTCTTATAAGTAAGAATTTCGTAACACTTTTTATACTATTTTTTTTTTGTATCATCGCAACTTTTGGCTTCATCTGAACTATATCTATGTATAGTTTTGGGGAATTTGTTATTGATGTAAAACCTGTAATTTATCCATTATGTGTAGAAATACACCAAAATGAAAATTTCAACGTAAAATATAAATTCATCACAGACATCTAAATAGATTATTTTGATTTTTCAACTCGCAGTAAATTGCAGAAAAAGAATAATCTATTCATTAATTTTCTACTATTACTTACAAGAAAAGATTACTGACACATTACATAAAGTTTTGTATCATTAGAAAACGGATATATATGGATCAGTATTAAAAAAAATATATTATTGCATTTAA
>NC_090746.1:86572958-86582958 GCF_036898095.1 Palaemon carinicauda
TAATTATGAAAGATCTAATAATCAAACATATGATCAATATTGAACGCATTATGGTCGTCTGAAGAAAAAGAATTCAATGTTTGCATCATCATTAATCAAGTGTCAATATAATGACTTTTCTTTTAGGAAACTTTGTCATGAATAACATACTAGTAATAAAGTTAATAATATAAGCATCAACATACAGAAATAATGTTGTTTATTTATTTATTTATTTTTAATAAAATTAAAGGCATGACATTTAGGTTTCACTCGCTTTACCATCATGTAAAAATACATATCTAAAAACCTGCAGCTTCATTGTTTTTGTTCAAACTTAAAAATCTCTCTCTCTCCCTCTCTCTCTCTCTCTCTCTCTCTCTCTCTCTCTCTCTCTCTCTCTCTCTCTCTTTCTCTCTCTCTCGATAGCTACCCTTTAATCAGAGCTGCGTATATCTAAAACAAAATCATTACCTTTTATCAAGGCTAACAATGCCTCTAAGGGAGAAACACACCGGATTCTCCTCCAGTGTCCGTAGAACATTAGACTTTGTTTTCTTCTTCTTTGTATAGAAGATGAATTGTCATCATCGATCGTGTCCAGGTCTTCTGCATCACTTTAATAAGTAAATAGACGTTGAAGGGTTTCTTCTTCTTCTTCTTCTTCTTCTTCTTCCGGGTGTTATCATTTACAAGACCGGTGCATGAGATCCTTCCCTGTCGAAAAAACGGGCTTTTATATTGACAGGCAGATATCCAGACGGATCAAGGGAAAATTTTTTTGATGGTAAGAGTTCAATGCAGGATAAAAGAGGTTCACTGTGAAAGGCTTACTTGAAAATTGTGTAGAATTTGGACCATATGAAAGACTCAGAGAATAAGTACGAGCGTCTGGCTTTCGATATATCTATCACGGCTCAGGCAATGAAAACTCATCTAATTTTGCAATACCACCTCCCCACCATCCATTCTCTACACGTGTCCACACCATCTCAATCGTGACACTCTTATCACCTGTAAAATCTTTACTATGCCTGCCATTTTACTTATTACATCATCTTTATTCTTTCGAGCAGTGATATTCCCATAATCAACCTCAGCCTTCTCATCACTTTTCTTTTAAGCTTGGTTCCTCTTTTCGTCTGGAAGCCCATGTTTCCGACCCACACATTAACATTCGTATTACCACTGTGCTATATATCTATATATCTTGACTATAAGCTATCAGCTTAATTGAAATTTTCTTATCACATACCACTCCTGTTACCTCTCTCCACTTCCCCCATTCTACTATTATCCTATTCTCAACTTCAGCATCACAAATCCTCTCCTTACTTATAATTTTGTAGATCCTAAGTATCTAAATTGCTCCATCTGTTTTATAACTGAGCCTCTAATATCATGTATGGATATCCATTCATCTTTATTGCTCACAATAACCTGAGTCTTCTCCACATTTATCCTCAAACTACCCTATATCCAAAGTTTCTTGCCACTCTACAACCTTTTTTTCTGTAAGTCTTCCTCATGGTCAGCGATAATCACCAAATCACACGCATATAGCAATTCCCACAACTCATCACACCTGATCCCTTCACTTAACTTCAAAGACATGCGATCATTAAAACCCTTGCCAAATTATTCAATCCCCATATAAATTACTGAATTATTAAATATCTTATAACTATTAAAATCTCAGATTTTTTAGTATTCCATTTACATCTGACGGTTTGCATGTTCCAGATGACATATCGGTCTTTAAATCCAGTCACTTCTTTACCATGCTACAGATATCATATCTTAGTTCAGATTCAGTCAATTTTCCTTTATTCTACTACATATTGTAAGATATCCAATACTTCAAATTCAGCCACTTCTTTATCATAGACAGATGACACCCCATGCTTTAAATTCAGCCACTTCTTTATCACGGTACAGATGATTTCCCGTACTTTAAATTCAATCACTTCTCTATCATGCTACATATGACATCCCGTACTTCAGATTTAGTCACTTCTTCCTATTGATGCTACAAATGACATCCCACGATTCAGATTCAGCCAACTAGTCTGTCCTGGTACATATACTGTAGTATGATATCCAATTCTTCAAATTCAGTCACTACTTCTTTAGCATGCTACAGAGGACATCCCCTACTTCAAATTCAGTCCCTTTTTTATCATAATACACATGACACCCCATACTTTATTATTATTATTAATTGCTAAGCTACAACCCTAGTTGGAAAAGCAGATGCTATGAGCCCAGGGGCTCCAACAGGGAAAATAGCTCAGTGAGGAAAGGAAACAAGGAAAAATTAAATATTTCAAGAGCAACTTCATTAAAATAAATATCTCCCATATAAACTATAGAATGTTTAACAAAACAAGAGGAAGAGAAATAAGATACAATAGTGTGCCCGAGTGTACCCTCAAGCAAGAGAACTCTAACCCAAGGCAGTGGAAGACCACGGTACAGAGTTTATGGCACTACCCAAGACTAGAGAACAATGGTTTGATTTTGGAGTGTCCTTCTCCTGGAAGAGCTGCTTACCATAGCTAAAGAGTTTCTTCTACCCTTAAATACAGACATTTCTCTTTAATCATGCTACAGATTAACACTTATTATGAAGGATATATTCTTCCTCAACCTCATCATAACAGTGCAAGTCCCATTGAGATTACTAGAGACCCCTAGGGGACCATATTGAATTTATCGTGCCGTATAGGCCTATGTTCCACTTTTCAGTATATTTTAAAGATTGAAGGCACTGATTCATCGGAAATTTCATTCGAGATATTCTTATCGAAATAAATGTCACAAATGAAGTAAGATTGATTAACCTCATCTCAGAAGATGAGATTAATCAATCTTATCTTATCTTATCTTATCTTCGCACCCCCCCAAGAGAGATTAGTTCACCAAACGTTTAGCTGGGCTCAATAAGGTACTAGAAGAGTTGGAAGACCTAGGCCTACATGGCTGAGAAGTATTGATTTAAAATCTCAGAATAGAGACGACTGGCAAAATCTAACTGAGGCCCTTTGCGTCAATAAGCGTAGGAGATGATGATGATGAACCTCATCTCTCAACTCAATCACTTCATCCTCACAATCTATTTCATCAATCGTAAATGTCTCTTCTGAATGAAATGTTATCGCTACTTTATTCCTACTGATGTTCTGCACAACGAAGATGTTTGTTATATTGATTTCCATTTTATCGAACAAGACATGACTCGCCATTTCCATTGTGCCAAAAGTCGGAAAATCGAATCCCGTGGAGTCTTTTCTCCTCAAAATTTGATAAGTTCCTATTCTGAAGTTTTTTCTTTTCTTTTTATTCTTTTTTGCACAGCGACACAAACAAAGGAATGTGAAACAATAGGAACTATGACGTTAGCACCCAGAGGCAAAATTGCTTCGTGCATATAAGTTTCTCGGCCAGAACTCAACTGTGCAACCGAAGCCTGTTCACATTAATTATTATACTTTCCTGTACTTTACATGATCATTCCTGATTTTTTTTCAGGTTCATTTCGTATCACTTGATACTGCATCTATAGACTTATGCTTGCCATACACGTATGCTAATTGCACGTGGATTTCATAGCGACAGGCACTCATCTTCCTTTTACTTAGTGCCGTGATCAATACGATCTATCACTATCCCTCTATCTATTCTAATCTTTGTGAGTGTGTGTGTGTGGAAAATGCAAAAGTGTTCTATAGTGCTTGCTAGTCCCGGCAAGACAAACTATATGTCACTCTTGTATATATATGGCCAGTTTTACAGTATCACTGTCACTATAAATCACACAAATTAACCAAATTAAAGGATATTTGTTGAGCCGTGCTTACTTGTATAAATTTTATTTCATCTTATTAACTTTGAGCTCAATCTAGACCGCCACTTAAACTCCCATCCTTATGATATCTAGCTTGTATATCTGCAACGTTTAGAATTTTATAAGACAGAAATATTAACCATACCTAAAACCTATTGTGTAGTCCGGGCTGGCTGGCTAGAATTTACAAAAAACTTACTGTAATGTTAATGTATGGATTCCCGGTGAAAAATATCAAATATGGTTATCTTTTCTAAATCTATTCATGTCTTATGCATTCAATTATTTTACTGTTCATTAATTGACGGATAGACTATAGAGCTGGTTCGAGAATTTCAATTTATTTCATGTCAGTCTGACTCGCATATCGTTTTCCTTTACTGACGTATATTGAGTGTGGGTTCATGAACGAAGTTAAAAGGACACTCTTTTTGATAAAGCCTCCTTTTATGATGTTTATTTATAAAGATTTTATGCTGTTGTACATATCAACTCCACAATATCACAGCCTAGTCGAGAATGAATAAATCATGCAGTACTAAATTTCTTTTAATCCTTCGAGAAAAATATAGAATAATTATTATCAGGGAGAGTTATTTTTAGGTAGGAAAGTAATGGTCATCTTAATTCCAGAATCTCTCTCTCTCTCTCTCTCTCTCTCTCTCTCTCTCTCTCTCTCTCTCTCTTTAGTGAATGACATTTGGTGAATGGTTTCACTCTATTCACTCTAGTTGGACAATGGAATACCTCCCGAAGGACCTCCCGGTTTTAATTGCTGTAATATGGAATGCATTTCGAATAGTCGCCTAAAAGGTCATCTAACAGCAATGTACACAATGCATTTCTCAAATCAACAACTGCATATAGGATTTTAAGGAAACGTGCCTATACGATGCTATATAATTTTTTATTTTGACTTGCCATACGAGGCTAGGAGAGAGAGAGAGAGAGAGAGAGAGAGAGAGAGAGAGAGAGAGAGAGATGGTGTTTATGGAATATAATAAACAATCCTTTGCTAATTCTTTGTCTTCATCTAGTGTGTCTCTTCGCCCTGAAGGGTTGTGGTTGTCGATGTGGTAACGTCCCTGACTGGTGAACGCCAGAATGGGATTCGAGGTCCACTCAAACTCGTTAGTTTCTTTGGCTGCTGCAACCTCACAAATCCTTGTGAGCTAAGGATATGTGGTTTGGGGGAACCTATAGGTCTATCCGCTGAGTCCTCAGCAGTCATTGCATGGCCCTCCCTGGTCATAGCTTGGGTGGGGAGGGAGCTTGGGCGCTGATCATATGTATATATGGTCAGTCTCTAGGGCATTGTCCTGCTTGATATGGCAATGTCACTGCCCCTTGCCTCTTCCATTCATGAGCACCTTTAAAAGGGCGCAGAGTATGGACAACTCACAACACATTTATCAGCAGATTTCGTAATTACAGTAAAAATGATAACGGTCATGCATATGACTGGAATATAACTAAAGCTCCATATAATTTCATTAACTTTGTTTTCTTGTCTTTTATAGATGAATTATACAGTGGTTAAACTTTACAATCAGTTCATAATATTTGCATTTCTATATTAAAGTTTATTGTACAAAGCTCATACATTTTAAATGCAAAGTTACAAATACAAAGTTAAATATTTCAGAAGGTAATTGTATATATGTATAGCCTATTACCGGTAATGCAAGAGAGGTGGGAACAAATGAATTGTTTTAAGTAATTGAGCTTCACTCATGTTACATCTTTTGATAATCCTGGTTTTTATGCTTTACCGGCTTAAGAAGCCTTTTCTTTACAATACTGCTGTTCCAACATCATGATGGTTTGATTTCCTTTTCTCCACAACAGACTAAGTTTAAATATTTTGAGAAAACTATTTCTAGTCAGGCAATTCAAAAGTTCTAAACCTTGAAATGTACCAAACCCCCTTCCCAAGTGTACAAAGATTTATGAGTGAGAAGGATATTACGAGAAAAGATTCTTACATGTCATTGTTGAATGGTGCTCTCATTTTCCGGCTAATTAGTCATGGGACGTTCTACTGATGACACAAAACCCTATTCCTTAATAAACGCCATCGAACGTTCAACCCATAAGGTAAAACAAATGATGAAGAGATTTCTTTACTATTGTTTCGTAAGTGAAACAGGATAATGTGATAGATTCATTATAAACAGTTGTTAAAGGGGACCTTATGTTTCGTTAGTAATAATAATAATAATAATAATAATAATAATAATAATAATAATAATAATACTTCTGCTGTTAACCATGTAAATCATGAGGCTTTTGTTTTCAAACCTAAATAGATGGGAGTAGGCGAGTCCTCTTAACGTGATTATTAAACTTTTAAGGAAAAAATTGCAGAGTAGTTGTTAATATTCCCCACAGTGACTATATGAATGTAATATCTGGTGTTACACAGGCTAGTGTTCTTAGCTCATTACTTTTCATACTGTATATGCAAGATATGTGGTTTGGGCTAGTAAATAAGCTCTTTCCATATGCAGATGATGCTACTCTCTTTGCAATAATTCCATCTCTTGAATGTAGACCTATGGTTGCTGAATCTCTAATAGACATATGGCTAAAATCAGTGCATTGTACAAATTATAAGTGATAAAGCTGAACCTAACAAAACTCAAATTATGATTGTAAATAAGTAGAAGACAATAGTTTCTCAACATCTAGATATTTGCATTAACAATGTCTCTCTAAGTATATACAACTCATTCAAAATTCTAGGTCTGATTCTTGATTGCAAATGTACTTTTGAAAAGTGTGTTCAGTCTTTTCTTCAATTGCAAAAAAATTTCCCTTTTGAGATCTTCGGTGATGAGGCTATCTAGAGCAAATGTTTTAACTCTTTCATTCTACCTTGTTTCGAGCACCGTTCTTCTGTCTGGTCTTCAGCTACCAACTCTCATCTTGATTTGTTGCAAAAGCTTTCTCATAATTCAGACAATCCTTTGCATTCCGATCTTCTCTGTAACAGGTTGACATAAATTTCGTTTTATAGATTATATATGACTGATCTATTTTAATGTTTTCACTGATACTAAGATACGTTAATTTTTTTTATTCACTACTTACATATAGTTTATTTGTTATTTCCATATTTCATTTACTCACTGGACTGCTTTCCCGGTTGGCGCCCTTAGGCCTGTAATATTATGCTTTTGCAGTAAGGGTTGTAGCTTGGATAATAACAATGATAATAATAATAAACTCCCCCATATAATAAAGAGCGAGTATCTGGCTACATATGAAAATACATATATTTATTTCGGTCACGCCCAGCTCTCCCGGTCCTTTGGGTAGCGGGGAGAGGGGTTGGTGCGTCTGCGCGTGTGTGCACATCTTTCTAAATACCTAGCCGTCATTTTTGACGGGTGGCGGACACTATTAATGATAACAACTCTCCAATCTTTGTCTCTTAATGAAGAGCATTTGCGCCAGTGTGTTTCTGGTCGGACGATCGAGCAGCACTTGACCTTTAACTCCCTTTGTGTCAGTTTCACCAACTGCATTTTTTATTGGCTTCTGGTGGAGAACTTTAGCGTAGTCTCCGAGTGAAATAAATTCATCTTTTGAACATATATTCCGAGTAGTAGAACGCAACCGAAATGGAATGCGTTATAAACGTAGAGTATATTTTTATACGCATAATAATCTTAGATATTTAATCCAAATAGCGCATATTATGTAAGGGGAGATCATAGTGTGACGTCTCTCCAGCTGAGATTCTGCAGTCGACAGTAACTGACTGCTTTGGTTTTTGGTAATGATAAATATGTATACATTGAGTAATAATAATATCTTTCTAATTAATGGAACCCAATGACGTTTTACTATATTCCGTAAATTTAAAGAAAATCTTATAAGATCTGTTTTTACTTAGTCTAAATTCATGGTATTTTATATATTAAGTGTGATCGTCCCCGTCTAAAAAGTAACTTTTATTAAAATAATATACAGCGAGCCTATCTAAGTGACCAAATAAGTAATAAGGATGAAAAGGGATATTTTCCATATTCTTAAAATCAAGATACCATGTGACGTGTTACGGATAACAAGTATTTAAAAAGAACATGCTAGGAAAGATGGATAACCAGATCATTACACATCAATATGTATTTGAAAGAAGATTGGTAGATGGAATAAGGCTGCTATATGGCATATGACGACCTCCCTTAAAGGCGAGGGAATGGAAAGTGCAACGCCTAGGACGAAAGTTTCATAAAAGTAGTCGATGGTTCAGGAAAAGAAAATTTACCATTACATTATACTGTACAAAGGAAGTAAAAGTAACTTGAATAAAACACCATGTTGTGTCTGTTGATCTTGGGTATTTAAAATCCACAATTATATGCGTTGTATATTTAGAAAATGTAGTAATTTCGCAATTTTTTCAAAGTGCCTCTTCAGCTGAAGAATGAATTTGTTATTATTATTATTATTATTATCATTATTATTATTATTATTATTGTTATTATTATTATTATTATTACTTGCTAAGCTACAACTCTAGTTGGAAAAGCGGAATGCTATAAGCCGAGGGGCTCCAACAGGGAAAATAGCCCAGTGAGGAAAGGAAACAAGGAAAAATAAAATATTTTAAGAACAGTAGCAACATTAAAATAAATATTTCCTATATAAAATATGAAAACTTTAACAAAACATGAAGAAGAGTAATAAGATAAAATAGTGTTCTCAAGTGTACCATTAAACAAGAGAACTCTAATCCAAGAAAATGATACAGAGGCTATGGAACTATCCAAGACTAGGGAACAATGGTGTGATTTTGGAGTGTCCTTCTCCTAGAAGAGCTGCTAACCAAAGCTAAAGAGTCTCTTCTATCCTCACCAAGAGGAAAGTAGCCACTGAAAAATTACAGTGCAGTTGCTAACCTGTTGAGAGAAGTAGAAAGTAAAAATAGCAACAAGCGTTTAGCCCAAGGAAATAAAGCAATATACCAAATAATAAAATCGGAAGAAAGGACCATATTTATCAAAACAAGCAGTTTTTGCATGATAAAAAAAGTCGTACGCTTATCTAACTCATATTCGAAGTTCCACACTGCATCATGATCCATTGATCTTGAAAACGTATAGCGATAGATACTATAATCGAATCCTAGAATTTTTTCATAACTTTATAATTGGAAGGCCTATAAGCCTATATTCACAAGCATATATATATATATATATATATATATATATATATGTATATATATGCATATATATATATATATATATATATATATATATATGCATATATATATATATATATATATATATATATATATATATATGCATATATATATATATATATATATATATATATATATATATATATATATATATATATATATACACACACATATATATATACATACATATATATATTTACATACACACATATATATGTATATACATATATATATATATATATATATATATATATATATATATATATATACAGTATATATATATGTGAGTGTATGTATATGTTCAGTGGTTATACTGCATATATATATATATATATATATATATATATATATATATATATATATATATATATGGTGACCAGAAAATTCGGTCCCAGAACATTAGGTCCCCGGAAATTGGGTTCCTGAAAATTTGTCCATGGAAATTACTCGTAAACTGCCCATGAAAACGTGAATTTAACTTATAAGAATCAATACGAAACGAAATAGAAAAGTGATTCTGTTGATAAAAAGAAAAATAGCCAATATATATAACAGAAAAAAAATATGATATTTATTCCTATCAGGCATATCACGCGAGTAATTAGGAAAATTAGGTCTCCAAAAAATATTGATCACGGAAGTTGTTAATTTACTTCCAAAGAAAACATTGATTCAACTGAATAAATAAAAAAATGAAATAGTAGAATGATTTTATTAATACAAATATAAAAATCACATGCATAAACAAGCTAAGAATATATCCATCTTGTTCTCTTTCATCAACATATTAAACAAGAAATTAGGGATAAATATATATATGAAAATTTTCTTTAAATCAAACAAATTACAAATTAAAAAAAAATAGTTATGTTAGTGTGAGAATATTCTGTCACTGAAAATTAAATAGATATATTTAATGACTGAGCAATTTCCTTTAGGAGAGTGGATTTATCATTACTATG
>NC_090746.1:86587958-86592958 GCF_036898095.1 Palaemon carinicauda
CTAATGGACTAAAAATCTTGTTTATCAAACTGGACTTTCATTTACAAAGCATGATAAATGAAATTGCTGTAATTAATGTTTCTGTTAAAACATGCCAGCTATTAATTGATTGTGGTATTTCGCGTAATTTTTCAAAATTCATGGTAAACAACAATCTGATTAACCTATATAATTTCTTATTATGATGCATAAGTTAATTGGCTAAAATATAGTTTATTGAATTGGACTTTCATTTAAAAATCACGATAAATGAAATACCTGTAATTAATGTTTCTGGTAAAGCATACCAGCTATCAATCTCATGTGTGCAATGACATCTCCGCTGGTATTGAATAAACGGAATAATATCTTCAGAGGACAATAATTTTGTATAATTCGATTTTGGAAATCATTCTCAGCCATGATTCAAATTGGAAGTGATAGCCCTAACTTGATAGATATTAGGAATATTGAGTTTATAGCAGAGTTTATAGCAAAGAATCAACATAGTTCGTTTTTCATAAATGTATCAAGTAGGCCTATTGGTATTTTATGATATTCACTGTATGTACAAATTGTAATTGGGCACAAAAAAAAAAAAACATTAAAAAAATATGATTTTGTGGTTGGTGCAATCAGCTGTCAGATGCCAGGAAATCGCTTGCTTGCTTGCTTGCTTGCTGCAGATGACCTGACAGATCTGAAAATGTGACAAGTACACATGAACTTAGAACTAACATAATAATTTATCTTAATTGAGTGTGAATTTTTATTCATTGCATTATTTCCCTCTTAAGAAATGCCCTCCATTAGGGTGATTCCCCATTACCGGCACCGCTGCATTTGGCCGGTGAAGGAATGAAACCTTTGCAAAGGATATTAATCTGGTTATAACTGTGACACCCTAGCAGTACCAGCTGAACTCGGTTGAGTCCCTTGTTAGGCTGGAGGAACGTAGAGAGTAGAGGTCCCCTTTTTGTTTTGTTTCATTTGTTGATGTCGGCTACCCCGCAAAATTGGGGGAAGTGCCTTGGTATATGTATGTATGCATAACCGTGACACGGGAAAATGTGCATTTGGAAAGGGGTATTTAAAAAGAAAGCCATTGTAACATTATTACTAATATAGAAAAAAAAATAATCATAAAAAATGTCAATATCTTCTATTCTTGTCTCTTGGATGTATGTTAAAAATGAATCTTCTAAAATATGCGGTGACGAAACTATCTGAATTATAAGAGCATATGGTTATTTCAAAAGGTCATGGGACTAAAATCGGAATTCTCGCATAAATAAGCAACTTCATAATTGTCATCCGGTTAAGCCGGTAAAAGATTAACAGAGATCAAGTGTTACCAAACATGAATATAATGTTTTAGAAGGTATAAGAAGTTTCTAAATTTAGAAATTTACTTAATTCCTTGAATATAGGTGTATTTTTTTTTTTTTTTTTGGTAAAGTTAGGGATTTTATTGTTATTATTATTATTAGAGAGTAGAGGTCCCCTTTTTGTTTTGTTTCATTTGTTGATGTCGGCTACCCCCCAAAATTGGGGAAAGTCCCTTGGTATATGTATGTATGTATGTATGTATGTATTATTATTATTATTATTATTATTATTATTATTATTATTATTACAAGCTTAGCTAAGCTATAGCCAAGGGCTCCAACAGGAAAAAATATCCCAGTGAGGAAAGGAAATTATGAAGAAGATCGTTAATATATCCGTTAATTATTCTTAAAAAATACT
This sequence comes from Palaemon carinicauda, assembly GCF_036898095.1. Classification (NCBI taxonomy): domain Eukaryota; kingdom Metazoa; phylum Arthropoda; class Malacostraca; order Decapoda; family Palaemonidae; genus Palaemon; species Palaemon carinicauda. Next base: position 86,589,687 of record NC_090746.1, read on the forward strand.
GATGTTATTATCAAGAATGAAATAAGATTCCAAACTAATGAGACAAAAAGAGATCTATTAATTATCAGTCCTTAGAAGAAAGGAGAAAACATAGTTGACAATGTCCTCTTTATTCTTGCTGATTCATGACTTTAACTGGAAGCCATAACCCACCGCAAGTCCATTTTACATTGTGTTCTTTCATGTACTGTAGGGTGCTATTGATTCCATAGAATAATGAACTCACTTCAAGAGGTACACCATCAATCAAAATAGCAATAGGAAATGAAGGCCGTGCGGGAGGAAATATATCGACTTGCTTGATTTTTTTCACAATAGAAATAAGACAGGAAGGTCTTTAAGGTATATATATATATATATATATATATATATATATATATATATATATATATATATATTTATATATATATATATATATATATACATATATATATATGTATATATATATATGTATATATATATATACTGTATATATATATATATATATATATATATATATATATATATATACATATATATATAAATATATATATATATCTATATATATACATATATATATATATATATATATATATATATATATATATATATATATAGATTATGCCCATAAACAATTTGATAAATCGTAACCGAAGAAGGAATAATGATATTATCACAAATTTGAATTTAGGAATGGAAAATGGGAAGAGAAAGCATGTAAAATTATTAAATTAAATAACAAGATAATGAAAATCTGAGATTACAAAATGTCATTTCATGAAAAAAAAGATGGTTATCCAATAAGGAAAAACCTTTGACCCTTCCATGAAAAGATGATGTCTATAGAAATTCAGGATTTGGAGAAAAATTTATCAAAATCATGCATATAGATAGTCATAATAAACAAAGAGTTCAAAGTCAATGCCTCCACCCAAAGAAGATATAAACAAATATCTAATGCTAAAGAAAATATTATATAAAAGAATATTCATACCACCCAGTAATATAAATAGGGAATAATAGAGAAATGAATTTGCGTTTTAGTAAGTATATAACGAGAGTATCTATGAAAAGAGTTCTGAAAATATAGGGGAGAATAAACAAAAATTTTGCTAGTGCAACGCCCAGAGGATGGCTAGCTATAACCATGACCTTGAGGGACATTATTTCACTTTAGGTAATTGTCACGAAACCCAGCTAGCTCTTAAAATCTTTTACTAGAATAAGGAAATAATAAACCTTAGAATTTGTAAACAATCTCGAGAGACAATAGATAAAAAACCCCCTAACGCTTTTTTTTTAATCGCTTTTCAAAGCCTCGCCTCGCCTCGTAACGCAAAAACAAAAAAGCAAAAAAAATCCTCAGATGAAGAAGTCTGTCGAACGCGAAACTGAAAGCTCCTGTTAAGCCTGACAGCAAACTTGCGTTTCCCGGAATTTACCTTCAATCTTTGGTCCCCTGTGGCCAATCAGTTTTAGGCAATGCTTCTTCAATATGGCATTGCGAACTTTTTTTGTTTACAATTTTAGTCGGATAGATTGTGGAACTGCAATGCAAAACGGTTACTTTTTTAGGACAATTAGACGAAGACCTAACATTTTGATAGGTTAATGATGAAAATAAATATCGCGTCTTGCTATCGTTTTGAAACTCACACACATGCGCATACACAAACTTACAGAGAGAGAGAGAGAGAGAGAGAGAGAGAGAGAGAGAGAGAGAGAGAGAGAGAGAGAGAGAGAGAGAGAGAGAGAGCTTTTTATTATAAAGGCCATCATGTAATCCTCAATCATTAACAAGTACATCAGAATAAGAGATTTTAACATGTTATGAAAAATATAATCAATATTACGATTACGCAGGGATATAGTATTTGAAAAGAGTAATGAGAGTTTGTACAATTTAATGTTAACTATAAGACAGGTGAAAGACAGACATGGAAGCGAAAGGGAATCACTTCTGTGCAAACATAAGCCTCTTGAATAATGACGACGTAGCTGATAATGACGCAATCGGAGTAAGAGGGCGTGATTTTAATCATTATGATTTTTATTATTATTTTACTCCTATATATAAAAACTTTCATATGGCGTTTGCCTAAATTGACATTACACGTAAAGTGAACAAGCATAGAATAGAATTTCTGGGTGTGAAAACAAGTGAAAAACATAGTGAAGAAAATATCAAAATGTACCAGTTAAATGAAGTTAGTTATGGTGCTTCAAATTACAAATGTCCTTTATTATGAGATTCAGAACGATTAACAATAGTTTGAAGATTATCCATGAAATATGTATTTTCTAGGGGTTAGTCATTCCTTGGACTTCAGTATGTATATGGAAGTTCCAACTTTGAAGAAAAAAAAAGAAAAGATGATGTAACATAAAAAGACTATGGGAGTATTTTTCAAGTTTGATTTATGTACTAACCATTAGGTGTCCATCGAACAGAGAATGTTGCAAAACCAAAGTTATGACATGGGTCAAACTTTCCTAAAAGCAGTTGCCTCGAAATCTGTCTGTAGTAAAATCCTTATTAATACGCTTTATTATATTCTTCTATGACCAGCCGATTCTAAAATTTAATCCTAGCTAGTGGGAAGCCAAAGCATTATTAACAAACTCCCTAGAGACTGCCATCTTAAGTAGTTTTATCCTAACGTAAATGCATTTAGATGTCTGACCGACATAAAAAAAAGTTATATTCTAAACAAGCAATGTTGTATTTTATATCATTATCATTTCCAGTTTATCATGGTCTACTATAAAGGGAAGATAAACGAAGAACTGTTTTTATCTAGGAAATAAAATAAATAAATTTCACTTAATCCTTCTTACAAACAAACAGAAACACTCTAGTTAGTTAATCTGGAATGGAATGCAAAGTAAATTAAGGTTAATGAAATACTGCTTCCACACCTTATGAAAACTTACTTCGCACAATCATCTTCTCGGCCGTTATAGAGAGACTAAGACACACAAACAAAGCAACTCCAACACCTAAAAACAAAACAGACATCTTACGTATCTCGAACTGTCGACCTAACCGCACCAGGACTCCTTGCTGCTTGGAGGAAGGACACTGGTGATTGGTACAACGCATGAACATACGCTACCGGGGTCTAAGCGATGTCAGGCAGGGCAGCAGATCGGGACTACGGTCTACAATGAAGTCAAAGCAAAGAACTTCAAAAAGGAGAAGTAAAGGATACACCAGAGGGGTTGAATTGACCGAGACACTACCGTCCCTGGGGTCAAAGAGCTCAATTGAGGAAGGACTCCACTTTCCTAAC
>NC_090746.1:86602958-86640458 GCF_036898095.1 Palaemon carinicauda
GAATGTATATCCACTGGAAATGAATTTATTATAAATGCTTCTGGCTGGGCAAGGATTCGAACTTATGCCTCTGAGTCAAAACAATGCCAGCAGGGACCTCTAACCAACCATGCTATCAAGAGATATATAAATTAATTACAAGTCTACGGTACATATTCCTGTCGAATTCAGGAATCTGTTTTTAGACCTGAAATCAATCCATCTCCACCATGATAGCTGGTTAGTGAGTTTTCTACACTTGGTAATTTATGATGAATATTTATCACTAATACTCGTTGTTGATGTTTACACATCTAAGCATTCACCCTTCGGAAAACACTGCATTACGAAATTTTCAAGGATCAAACTAGTTAAAGTATTTTACAGTTTAATACTTTCAGTATACAGTAACTTACATAAAATCAACCTGTACAGGGATACTAAGGGATACTAATCTAAATTCTTATCTACAATAATAAATAAATAAATGCTTAACAATGATCCGCAGATATGTATTTCCATGAATAAAATTGATCTTGAAAAAAGTACAAATGAGTCGAAGATGGCACTATTAAATATCATTTTAATGAACCTAAGTTTCATTTACCAGTCATAAAAAAAGTAATTGATAATTAGTGATTACCGTCCAGCTCAAATATCAGGTCTATCTTCATTCGCTTTAATAAATGGATTATCTGTGAGTATATATTAACATCTTACGATTGATTGCTTATTATCATTCAGTAGCCCAGGTAAACTTGAAAGAATGCATCCAAATCTTATCAAATGATAGAGTCATCACAAAAATTTATCATTTAAAAAAACTGAGATTTTGAAATTAATGAGGAAGAGAAGTAATAATAAAAAAAAAATCGTTTCATCATCAAAGAATCAGCTTAAAGTTTGGTTTCAAAAGGAGCCATTCTAAATATTTTATGACAAAAAGATATCAATGAAGATAATTACGAGTATTTCAAGACATGTTTTTTATCATAAAGATGTATGTTGACATAAGGGTCTACTGTAATCATATTTCAAAGTAAGAAGATTGAACCAAAAGTAATTTTTTTTTCAGGTTTTACAAAACGGTACTTATAATATTTCCATATTAAGTTTTCGTTTCTGCAATGTTCGTTCATTCTAGGTAAATATTCTATCTAGGTCAAAGTTTTTCTGGTTATTGAAGAGATAAAATGTTTATTTGTTCGGCTGTAAAGAACTTGTAGTAATAGAATTTTGTATACAAATATATTTTCCAAGAATATAACACGCTTGTTTTGAAACATATTATATTGATTCATAGATTGCATGCAATGTTTAAAGAATCGTTGTGTAATCCAAACAGACTTGATATCACGTGTTCTTAGATATTAAATATTAATGGAATCTTCTAGGCCTTTATAAAATCTGTTGACAAATCATTAGTTATTGGATCTTGCATTAGTTTTCTCAATGGCTGTATTATCTTTTTTCAGGTCCAACTTCAAGACCTCTGGCACGGCAGCTTGATGATAAAGTAATCCAGATTCAGCAGCAGACAACTCAAAAAAGGAAACTTGATAGCCCCTCGCATGCAGTCCCTTATCAACAAATACAATATCCACAACAAAGAGATTCAGAGCAAAAAGCAACTTCTCATCCACAGGCAAAGGAAGTCCCACTACAGCTGCAACAAAAAGAGAGCCAGCGTTCAGAGCATAAGGAGTCAGATAAAACTCTTTATCTCCAACAACAGGTGAAGCTTTTGCAGCAGAAAGGAGAAAGGAATGACATCAGGGCGGCCTCCCATGGCAAGTTCCAGCAGCCTAAAGAAGCAGACTCTCAAGCAATCTTGAAATTAAAACAGCAAAACCAACAGCAACTTCAGCTGAAACAACAGCAAGAAGCTGAAAAACAGGAGCTTTTAAAAAAACAAAAGCAGCAAAGACTGCATCAGCAAAAGTCTCCTAATATCGAGATAATTGAAGTTAAAAGTAGGAGAGAAGAATATGTAAAAGATCAGCAATTTCAGCAGCCAATCCGAGCTGGGTCACTGGGAAGTGGAGAGTCTGCTGCAATACTTCAGCAAAGGAGCCGTTCTCCACTACTACCCCTTAAAAGAGCAAGTGGAGTTTTCGAAAAACAGGTCATAACCCCCATTATTGTTGATGTGAACTCTAATACGTCTTCAGAAAAGGTTTGTATTTTCAAATCACAGGAATTTATTGTCACTGAAACTTCAAACACTGAATGCTCCAAACCAGCAAGCAAAATATCTAACCATGTTCCTGTAAGGGGAAATACAGAGCCTGAAATTATTTCTAAGAGTGATTCTTCAAATGGTTCGACCACAGTCACAGGAGTCGTTGCTGTAGAAAAAAGATCGGGTGTTATCCGTGCAGCTGCAAAAGCATATACACAAAATTTTCAGTCTTATTCCTACTCAAGCTACTTGACAAAAACAAGGAAAGATTCTGTCCCTTCGAAAGAGGCTTCTTTAACAGCTAAAGAGGCCCAAGAGAATTCTTTAGAAACAAAACTACCTATAAATTCTAAAGATAATACTAATACTTCATGCCCACCTCATTCTCCTACTCCAGTTGCCACTTCTCCAAATTCATCAGTACAGCCAAATGCAAAAGGACCTGTTGAAAAGATTATTGTGCCCATTCAGCCTCCTATATCATCTAATGAAAGTATAGGAACTCTAGTATCAGACAACTCAAACATATCAAGAACTGGAAGAGAAAAGCTTATTTCTATAAAAGAACCGACAAAGGTATACCAATCCAAAGATACTTCTGGTAATTCTAGTCAGAAAACAGCAAATACAAAATCAAGTAATAACACAGTTAAATCTCAAGCAAACACACAAGACTTAAAAAATCATAATATAGCAACAAATTCATCTGTCAGCCAGAAAATCTCTGTTAAAACCACAAGAGAAAAGTCTATCAATAGCAGCAGTAACATTGAAGGTCAAACTCCACCTACAGTTAAAAGTGCTCACAGAAATACCCAAGCACCCCCTCACAAAAGGGAAACTAAAGCTCTACCACCTATTTTGTCAAATTTGAAAGCAACTTTGGCTGACAAAATGAAGGGCAGTAGTGAAGGGGCGCTATTAGTCGCCTGCCGGGTTGCCGAAGAAGACCAAATCTTAAGGCTAGTGAAGGAGCTAACAGCAACGGGAACACTAGATGCTGCAGCACTTAATCAGATTGATCGCACAGGAAGGGTAAGTAACTGTAACTCTACATTAATTATGACCTTTCTAAAGTTAAGATATATCAAGAATTATTTCAATGCCCAGTAATTCCGAAGAATTGAACCATGCCATTCTTGCTAAACAATTTGGAGGTTGTGAAATGATGCATATAATTGCTATATTGCAAAACCATTGCATATTAGAAGGTTTTGAAGTTTCAGTATTGAGAAACGTAGAAGTCTACTAAATCCACAAAAATGTCACCCACATGTCAAACTAACTATAATAACTCCTTTTAATACAAGGCACCATTCATAATTTTAGAAGGTGGAAATAACTAGCTAGAATGGTACAAATGTGATATAAAAGAAATGATTTAATTTCTGCATACCACGAATGAGGAAGGTCATGAAGCAGAGCTCTAGACCCAAGTTCAAATGGTAATTTGGCAAATACACTGCTTTGAATAATCATTCATGGGCTGTAGCCTTACCTAATGATAACACCCGCAGTCACACAAACTCACCAACTTTCATCAAACCTCATTATTCTAATCTATCCTAACCAAATGTAGTTGGGATTACAGTACTAAAGGAAGGGTTTAGGTTTAATACAATCCTATTATCATACAAGAAACTTTTCTACCAAGGATTGGTTAGGTTGAAATAGGTTTTGGTATGCTCTCAACTAGGATAGGTACTCAACAGCCTCATCGCAGTATAGGACAGCAATCATATCGTTTTGAATATATCAAATGGTTTTTACATTTCATACGTATGGATCTCTCAGTATACTTTTAATATGCAACAATGAGTGGTGTAGGTTTACTTCTTAATTAAAGAGACACCGTCTACTCATTGTCATAATTGTTACTGGCGTCAATTGTAAAAGTAATTGTAATATCAGATTACGAGTGTTAATCTGCCAATGTAAATCAAAATTGTTTTCACCTTAGTTGACAAGATTTTAGAATATTATACGTAAAATATGATGTTAACATGCATACATATAATTTTTGTGTGATTAGAGCTTGTGTTTAAACACTGGTTTATGGGTTTAGCTTTAAGAATAGAACATTTAGCAATAGTTTTAAAAATTTACTAAATCAAAAGGATATACTACAGTTTATCAAACAACCACCAATCATATCATGCTATTTTCATAATTTGGAGGGACCAATGACACGTAATGTTTGTAACGCAGTCCACATAAAAAAAAAAAAAAGTAAAAAAAAAATAATAATTTCTATACGATATCAAGATAAATATCTTATTTCATATACTAATTCTTTAAATATATATTTGATTAGCTTTTGAAAAAGAAAATTCTTGGAACGTTACAAATATTAAATTTTCTTATCTATTTTTATTTGAAAATAAAGACGAAACCAATTTCGTGAAACTTTACTTTTGGTACTGAGGGATAATAAAATAAATTCTCAAACTAAAGGCACAACTTCACGGTGGTATGTAAACTTTTTGTAGATATACTTGAGCTAACGAGAATTATCCACTTCATTCATGTCAGCTATACGATTTCGTAAACAAATGAAATCAATGTTTTATATCCATTAAATACTTTTTGAAAATCCTTCCTCTGCTTACTTTCTGGGTGTTACTCAAGAAATAAAAAGATTTTAATTGTTTTAATCATAAGGAAAATCAACTGTGACCAAAATTCCACATATTCCAATACTTTATTTTTAACCTTTATGGTCTACAATCAATACTGCTGATCGATTTCGATTCAACATGTGACTTTCAGTTGAGACCGATACCCATTTATATCTACACTTCAGTCTAAATATTCATCATAGTATTGGCAACAACAGAGAAGAGAAAATAACAGGAAAATGCGCTAAATTAGTACTTCCGGGTAAGTTTATTGGGAAATGAAGAGGTAATTTGTAAAACCCGCTTATTAGAATTTCAGTTGAGCAATGGATGGAATTCATAGCATTTAGATTATAATAATGAATTATATTTTGTTAGTCAGATTTATATTTAGAATTCTCCATACTATTTAATCGTTTTGTATTGGAGATGTTAAATCTACAGTACGATAGATAGTATCAATTTTTAAAGCGAGATGGTAATACAAGAAGAGGTGTTATTTAACTTGAAAGACACAGCTCTCTTGTATAAACCGAATCGATTTGTGAAGCATATAACCTGACAATAAACTAGTATAATGTGAACACATCATTTATAAATAGAACTTTTTGCTTATCCATGCTTAATAAAACCATTCCGTTGATCAGTAAGACAATAAGGAGAAAACAAATATAATAATTTAGATTTTAGATATGGTGGGAATGAAGAGGGCAATGCTTGTCACGGTGATCTTAAATATTTAAGGACGAAAATAGTTCGAAGAGTTTGAAAACTTTCATTATGTGTCAAGAAGAGCAGGTATTGAACGAAAGCTGGTAAGGGTCAATAAATGTCAGAATTCACGAACATGTCTTACTCATGTAAACAATGAATGTCAAGGTAAGCACCTTCCGTGAGGGTCGGTAAGAAAAAAAAAACTTTTTGCATGAAGGAAGATAAGGGTGAAATAAAGATGAAAGTAAGCTAAAATGTAAAAAGTATTTTGTAATGTATTAAACTAATGGCAATATGCTAGCACTTACAGCTTAATATTGGTAATTCATTTGATAGAAGCAAAGTTTTCACTGCCAAAATACGTGGGATATTTTAACCTGGTATTACAGATAGACATGAGGTCCCGAAGTGGAAGGATGATCGTGTTTCTGTGTAAGCATTGTCATTGGTTTACTTGATTGAGCCTTTTATCCTATGACTTCTTCTAGGCAGCTTTTATCTTGATGATTCACGCATCAGCTGGGGCCTTATCTACTGTATAGTTGGTGGTTCCATTAGCATTTCCCTTTATTAAAAAAAAAAAAAAAAAAAAAAAAAAGAAAAAAAAAAAAACTAATTGCCTCGAAGTAATTTGCGTTAAAATTCATTTTACAGAAGCCTGAGAGTAGGATATGAAACCACTTATCTTCTCAATATACGTAATATAATGTAATATGCACATATTCAGGAGATATTGAAGTTAGAATTTGATATAAAACTTGAGTTACCATTATCGTCAGTGTTCTTCCCCGTCCCTGTCCCGCTACGCAATACCTCTTTAATGAAGAAGCAGCAGTTTCCGTGGGTAAGTTTCACTGCTAAGTGACAATTTACTTGACAGGTTATGGCTGCAAACACACGCAAAGCTCAGTTTGTTTTGTGAAACAATTCTTCATCTCAAGGTCCCAAATTTTTACATATATATTCTAATGAAAATCTCGGGTTATTGTATGTAAAGCGCAAAAATTACATATCTATACTGAAAAAAAATAAATCTATAAAAGAACAAGGCAGTTCATATTAGGACTGATAATTCCAGATGATAATTGAGCTATACTTAGGTTAACCTTGTAAATTAAAATTTTATCGCCCGTTCTTAAAATGTCATATTATGCTACATCCCCCATCTTAGATCAGTGCATGATTTAATGAATGTAGCCTATTCTTGAAAAAAAAGTATGTTTTCAGTCTTCTATTTAAGTCTAATATCAATGTAAAAGTGTATTTGAGCAATGATTCTAGTTCCTACCATTTTCACACCGACTTATTTACCGTTAAACCTCTCCCCCTTATCATTCCCAAACATCCCAAAGAAGATTATTTCAATCTCCAATTTTTTTTTCTCTATACATATTATTGAAACTCTCACGTCTATATTACTTCAGACTTGTCTTGAACAGATTACATGGTTCAAATTACTAAGTCTGCTCAGAAACATTTACCTGCATAATTAAAGTGTCGTCAACTGTTTTCTTAATTACAATTATCGAAAATTTATGCTGATAGGGATTATCATAGTTTAGAATTATGATATATTCTGGAAACTTCGTTTTTTGTCTTAGTCTTCGACGACGATAAATCTAAAGTTAATCATTCAGCCATTGACCGTTTTCATATCTCACCTATCAAACGTCCTCTATTTTTCCATAAAGAGTATTCTGGTCAATGTTCTCAATAGCTAATGAGGAAATTTCATCTTGTTTTTATACTGGGAGAATTATGAATCCTTAATTTGCATGGGTTAGTAGCTGTTTGTTTTTATCTGTCAAAATTTTTCATTGCTTTCTATTTCATCTTTTGATGAATCTTACAAGTTTTCTTACTTCAAGAGTTATGCCTGCCATATCCTCATTAGTTAAACACAGTACTTCCTGTATTTCTATTCTATCAACTATCTATTCTATCAACTATCTATTGCTCTAAACATTAAATAGCAATATTGCACCCCTCATTACTTTCACTTCGTGTTTCAATATGTTTATACCAATGAAATATAACTTCAAACCCAGTAAGTTTATAATTTAATTACAGAAACTTCTGTCAGTAATATCATTTCCCCCAATCTATTTTGAATCTTACTTCTATGAGATAAACCTGCAGCCCTTCTTATTCTCAGAAGGACATCCATCAATTTGCTTTTCTGCCTCTTGTACACCATCACATAATTTAACACACTTATTTGAAGGATACTTTAGAAGCCACATAATCCCAACAATGATCCCAACAATGGAGCTCATCTTAGAAAATAATTCCAAAAGTCCTTTTCCGGACAACTAACAGAATCTCTTTTTCTATCACCTACCTATGCAATAAAAGTGCATAATCTCTTATTCCAGACAGTATAAAACATGCAAATGTAGATATGCATCCTAAAGATAATGCAGTTCTGTATAGATGAATTGGGGGGTTACAACGGTTGCTGATCAAAAATGGAAGAATGGAGATTGGTCCAAATGAGACAGACCACGAAGCGGTGTAATCTTACTTGAGAATACTTGTAGAAGTAACGGATGATAACTTAAAATATCAAGCTAAAAGGCTGAAGAATGGAAACACAAAAGTATGAAGAAATGTCTCATTTGACACGAGTGTGGTGGTGGCAGTACAGCTGAGTATTTGAAAAGGGTGTACAAGAGGATGAATGTGTGGGAAGATTAATATTCTGTTGAATGCGGGAAAAGATAAAGGCTATGAATTTTAAAATTAGAAGTATACAAAATGGCTTGAGCACAGGAAATTGCCTGTTAGTGCTATGAAAGAAAAAATGGGACGTCTAACAATGATAATGTATAGGAAAGAGGTCCTTAGATACCAGTTGTTTTTTGGGAAAAATCTGAAGGATATATTGGAGGATAATGAAGGTATGAATGATTTGAAGCTCTCTGGCATCCTGATATCTATGGGAGGATAAAGAGGCAACCATACCTACAGTATAAGTAGCTTCCATGGATATTGAAAGAGTTAATAGAAATACGATATGCAGGGTGTGCGAACTTTATACAGAGTAGAAAGTAATTTCGTAAAAGCATTACAGTACTGACTTTTTCTACAATATGTAGGTGTCAGCATGCACTGGTTTGTCGTATACAAGTATTAATTATATCACTCTTTCAATATTTCTATGATAAACGTAATAAAAAGGACATGGGATGATGGAAAACAAGTGTAAGGAATGGCATTTGTAGTGTCCAATGTTTGCAAAAGATATTATTATTATTATTATTATTATTATTATTATTATTATTATTATTATTATTATTATTATTATTATTATCATCACAAGTTGAAGCTACAACCCTAGTTGGAAAAGCAGGATCCTAGAAGCCCAAGGGTTCTAACAGGAAAAAATAGCTCAGTGAGAAAAGAAAATAACTTGATGAATAAACTACCAGAGAAGTAATGAACAATTGAAATAAAATATTTCAAGAACAGTGGCAACATTGAATTAGATTTTTCATAAGTAAATTATAAAAACTTCAAAGAAACAAGTAGCAGAGAATAGTGTGCCCGAGTGAAAGACCATGGTACAGAGGCTATGGCACTACCCAAGACTAGAGAACAATGGTTTGAATTTGGAGTGCCCTTCTCCTAGAAGAATTGCTTACCATATGGTCTTTTGGAGATAGTAAAGAAAAAAGGCAGTAAATATAAGTGAAATGTGACGGGCCGAGAGAAGGTTGTGACTCAAAGACAGGATGGAAGCAACTGAGTGAGTTTATTATAGAACACTCTCCTTTATATACAAAAGCTTAATGCAACAGGAAACTTCATGTTCAAAACCGACACCGTTAACGGTGAGAAAAACAGGCATGTTTATTCAGGTTCTTTTTAGTGCGAGGGAAGAGCTAAGATACAAGCATAATATATACACAAAATGAACTATGTACGATCGTGTGACACACGGTTGGTACAGAAATGATACAAATGATATGTATGTGAAGAATGGTTAAAATGCTGTTAGCAAAATCATGATAAATAAGGTAAATTGAAGCTTGGAAGATAGAAAAATGAATTCTCGTATATTGAAGGAATGATATTTAGGAATAAATGTAATGGACGTTGAAGAGATAAAATAAAAGTAATTACAGAATTTGGGAAGGGAAGAAGGTGGCGGGATATGTGCAACAGGCTCGAAAGTAGAGATAAGTGCGTATGCATTACAAAAATAGAGTTTGTGAAGGATGGTAAACCCATTTTTATGAAAGCTAGGCAGTGATGTTATACAGATGGAGAGAAAAAGATAACAGTTATTGTTTTGAAATGTGTGCAGGATTATGTGGATTAAAGGGATATGAAAATGATAGGTAAAAACGAAAACCATGAAAGTGAAAATATTGGTTTTCAGGTGATTTGGGTAAATAGAAATACTGGAAGATAAAGAAAAAATCAAAGGAAGGAATGAAACGGGACTCGGAAAAAGTTTCTCAGATGGACTATAAAGTGTTGGAACTGCTTTTGCAAGATCGAGGAAAGATATGCAGTAGTTGTGATATGGGAGGACTTATTGTTGATGAGTAGTCTGTGTATACATGCAGTAACTAATTGTGTGGTATATTTATGTATGTGAAGTTTGTTATTGATTCAGTTGTAATACATTAATGGGTACACCAGTGATTTTTTTTTTTTTAACCGTACCTAACAAGGTCCAGACACCTTATGGAAGGACATGCCTGAGGCCTTTGTTTTACAATGGATTAGTAACGAATGCTGATGTATGTATGTATGTATGTATGTATGTATGAACATAATTTGTAAATGTTTATTGAGAAACCGGCACGCTTCACGTTTCTGGTACCGTTTCAATAGATGCATACGTTTGTTAAATTAATATATATATATATATATATATATATATATATATATATATATATATACATACATATATATATATATATATATATATATATATATATATACATATATATATGTATGTATGTATGTATATATTAATAAAATTATGAATATTCATAGAGTAACAAGAAGGTAAATCAAGAAATATGAACACCTGAATTGAGGAAAATGAATTGGGAGTTTCTAATTTGGTGATTTTAGGTAACTTTTTGAGGAAAAACATTATATTATGGGGAGGTAGAAATTGAATTTCTTTGAATTTGCAGTATCGAAAAATGTTCAGCATAGTCACAAACACCTATTCTCTCTTATTGAATTAATTTAAGTTCTATTACAGGAAAGATAGCTAGTGAATTCACTTTATCTTTGGTACCCTCACGAGAGAGAGAGAGAGAGAGAGAGAGAGAGAGAGAGAGAGAGAGAGAGAGAGAGAGAGAGAGAGAGAGAGAGAGAGAGTGCTCTTCCTGAGAAATAATAATATAAATTTTTTATCAAGTTGCGTTGGCTTTATCAAATGAGTTAGGTAAGAAAAAGTAATGAAGAAATGATGTCGTATTTCACATCAAAAACTTTTCCCTCCAAAAAGTAAACTGGGAGGAGTGTGGTGAAATGGGAGCAGCAGAGGCCATATTACTTTAATGGAACTATTGATTTATCTTTCGTAACATTCGTCCCCAATCGGTTTGTTCTCGAATTTCCTCCCAAACTTGAAGGGATGGGTAGCTGCAAGTGATAGATTTTTTTTTCTTCTCTCGCTTAAAGTGCAAAGTGAAGGAGAGACGAACACTTCAGACACGCTTTCACTTATGCCTTACAAAGGCCCAAGAGACAGACGGACGGACATGAAATGTAGGCATTTTTCGTCGCCGGCACTTCTCTGAAAGAAAGACTTACGCAATTCCAGTTGCTGATTCTGTTGCTGATTTGTTCTCATGACATTTGTTCGGACAATTTTACCGATGGTCTGGGAAACAAGTAGACAGACTCAGGAACTTTCGTTAAATACAACCTTCTTCTTAAGTTTGACTTTATTTGTCCTGAGAGAGAGACCCTATAAATTTTTTATTATCCGCAAGAGTAACAGGAAATAAGGGTAAAGTTGGGTTTTATTAGAAATTATGGTCAACATACTTCTATCTGTTATGTGAATGACCCCAGAAGACTGAAACGATGTATAGGCAAATAGTTGAAATTTTATTAGAAACCAGATGAAAAATAATTTAACCTTCAAACAACACAATGTTAGGTGAACGTACCAAAACATAAAGGGGTTATGGAAGCACGGGGATCGTGTTAAAAGGGCAGCTAGGAGCTGCAAGAGACAGGTGGTTATGGAGAATAAAAATGAAGGTAAATTGTTAGAGTATTTTTAAGTTATCAAAAGCGGATGAGTGCAAGCAAAGGGCAATAGTGTAGTTCCTGAGGAGGCGGGCTAGTAGTGAAAAATATTAAAGAAAGTAAAGAAAGTAAAGTATTGAGAGAGCATGTAAGTGCTGGCAAACCGTGACAACATGAACACTTAGTGTGTCCATTTGGATTGAGATCTATCAAACCACTCCACGAAACTGAAATGCCATTTCAAAACCTCCATCTTGGAAATCTCAACTAGCGGTCCCTTGCTTTGTTACCCCGACCTACTGCTCAATCATCCAATTTCAGACCACGTGAACAGCAAATTAGCTAATCGATAAAACAACCAAAAAGAAACGAGTGTTCAGAACAGGGGTAGACGCCAACTTTAAACCCAGCCCATTACAGGTTTACCTTTCAGTTTAAAGGGGAGAGGACACTTCACCCCCAAAAGACTTTCGAACATCAAGTCTCAAAGTCTTCCACGGTCATTTTTCTCGTTGCAATACAATCACAGACGTGAGATTTCAAAAGGACAAGTGATTCAAACCTGTTTGAAATATACATTCAGGAAAATTTAATAGAACTTCTTATTTTTCTTAAACTTTAATTAGTAAACCTACGTACAGTGTTTTATTTTTTATTTTTTTTTTTGTCATAAGAGGAGTGGTCACTCAGGTCGGCACAAAATAAGTAAACGAGTTTTAATTACATGTTCATATATAGAATATAGTTTTGAAACCCGCAGAAAATTGGATCATATATGCTCAGAATTATTGTGTATCATTCATTGAATTAATGTAGGCACGAAAATGCTTAATTAAAACCTATTTAGCTCCAGTAATTCACCTCTCTATGATATTAAATAGTTCCCAGAGCCCCTTTATGCAGCGTTATAGTATACACGTTAGTTACAATTCTGTGAAATATGGAAAGAATAATGATGGGAATAACACCAAGAGAGAAGAGAGCAACATGGATACAAGAGCAAACTAAAGTGGAGGATATTTTAACATGTAAGAAAAAGAAATGGACGTGGGTAGGATATAAAAGGAGAATGCCAGATAATGAATAAGAATTAAGAATAACAGAATGGATTCTAAGAGATTGCAAAAGAATCAGGGGAAGGATGAGAAGATGATAGATTGACGAACTAAGAAAATTTGTGGGTGTGGACTGTAAAGATCATAATCAGACGCAAGTGGAAGGACGTGTGTTGCAAACTCACAGTTCAGCTATCATGGTGAAGATGGGTTTATTTCAAGTCTGTGATCAGATTCCTGAATTCGACAGGAATATGTACGGGGACTTGTCATAAACTTATGTCTCTCTGGATGGCTCAGTTGGTAGAGTCCTCGCAGGCATGGTTTCCGGCCGAATAGGTAGGCGTTCGAATCTCTAACCCGGCCACAAGCTGTTACCATAAAATGAATTCCAAGTGGATATATATTCCCAAGATAGAATTCGGTAATAAATGCCATTCGTGGGTGATATTTACATTGATTGAAATCACGAGTGTTAGTGTTTTATATATATATATATATATATATATATATATATATATATATATATATATATATATATATATATATATATATATATGTATATATATACATACATATATATATATATATATATATATATATATATATATATATATATATATGAGTGTGTGTGAATATTTGTCGGGATCAGGGAAAATGCTGTTTGTTCACAGGATTTCAGTCTAACATGAAATACTTCTATCTGTGAAGAGAAAAAACCTTATCAACTTAGTAAATAAATCAATAAAATTTATTATTCAGGAACTGCATTGGTCGTAGATCTTGATAAACTGAATCAGCTGATAAAAAACCAACGTCTTTTTAAGTATAGAGCGCTAAGGACAGCTGTCAGGTCCTACCTTCCATAGCGACAGGCTTGAAATATGAAAGTGAAGTGTAATGAGATAATATCTTTGATGTTTAGGGAAAATAAAAAAAAATATTATTATTATTATTATTATTATTATTATTATTATTATTATTATCATTTTCTTATCATTGCTATTATTGTTATTATCACCATTATTATTATTATTATTATCATTATTATTATTATTATTTTCTTATTATTGTTAATATTATTATTATCATCATTATTATTGATATTATTATTATCATTATTATTATTATTGTTATTATTATCATTATTATTATCATTATTATCATTATTATTATTATTATTATTATTATTATTATTATTATTATTATTATTATTATTATTAAAACACTTCAATCCATCAGACGAAGCCCTTAATACTGGTCCTTGGACATGTCAGAAATATACATTTCATGTCTCTCAAAATGTCCCTCTCACTAAATTCCAGGCTACGACCCTGATTACCAGTAATGAAGTTGTACTCATTAGGAATACATAGTGTAACAATATTTGCGAAGGCAAAAATACTGTTTTCTGACTGTGTCATTTTTTTAATGTGCTTAACAATCAGAGTAACAGGATTATTTTTCGCACTCATGGAAATCTAAAAGTAGTAAATACTGCTCGAAAAACTTCCAGAAAACCTACACTTCTCTTGATTTGTGAACTTCTTAAGAATAAGGAAGACCCTTATCTTGGAATAGATTGAATTTACTACCAACATCTATTACTTTTAAACATAAACATGGCTTTAAGTTCACAAAACTAGACATGGCATTTTCTTTTCACCACATTTTTCGTTCTTAATCATATTTTTTTTTTTTAAATTTAAGCAATAAGAAAAGCCGTTAAAAAAGACAACACTTTATTTGTAATCATAATAAACATCAACACGAGTAATTATAAAAGCGAAATCTGAAGATGTGTTTGATTAACTGGCACCAACAATCTCACAAACATATCGTGCTTCATTGATCCACGGGAATAATAGAGAATATTGAATTTGTGATTGATTGATTGATTTGGACTTTTCTGGCCTCCTGACATCTAAGGTCATTGACGCAGATCTACTTTGAATAGCTTCTGAACTAAAGCAGTGCAATAAGTTCAAAGATAGTTAATTGATTTGATCCTTGGAACTGAATGGTATCTTTTCACGAAGAGCATGTTCAGTATGCTCGTCTCGATAAATCAGATTCCCTATTTAAGTCTTTGGCGATGGCCGAGTAACTAACTCCTTCCGTGAACATCCACAGTGTTCATGGTGTTTTCTTTTCAAAATGTTTCCACAAAGAAGAAAATTCAATATTGTGAAGACCGGAGCGCCACGGCCAATTTAATCAAGGCTGTGCATTTCTGGGACTCTGCTCGGCACACTCCCCCTCTCTCAAGGGTATGACTACTTTCTCTCTCCCTACGGGGAGAGTACGAGTAGTCAAACGTTTGGCAATGCCACTCATCGTGACAGGATATATATATATATATATATATATATATATATATATATATATATATATATATATAGATAGATATATTTAGCCAGACACTTGCTCTTTATTATATAGGAGAGGTGTGTGGTTGGATATATGCATATATAATTTTGTATATATATATATATATATATATATATATATATATATATATATATATATATATATACACATACGTATGAACACATATACACATATACACATGCACACACATATATATATATATGTATATCTATCTACTATGTGTATATATATATATATATATATATATATATATATATATATATATATATATATATATATATATGTCTGTGTGTGTGTTTGTGTTGCATGAGTATGATCATTTGCGTGTGTATATCTAACTCAATTTCCATAGTGAATATTTCCTCCAACATCAGCTACATTATCTGAACGGGGGGACCGTGGACTCTTTTAATCTGCTGCTAATTAACATCTCATGCAGGGAAACACGAGATCATTCCAGCAACGTGAAAGTTAATTATGATAAAATGTACATACGCAGAATGATGACACTTGCCCTTATATGTGTTGTAAGCGAATTTAAGAGAGATATCATTTATAATTAATAGGAGTCGTAAGTTAGTAAATAATGGAAATCAGAAAATAGTAACAAATCGGAAAGTCTCCAAAATCGATATAACGTTTCACAAGAAATTGATGAGAATCTTATTGCCTGCAATAACAATATCGAATTCCGAACTTGTTCGAACATTTACAGTAGTGAATTTTAAGTTCTTAAAGAATAGTCATTCCAAAAAAACAAAAAAGAAAACCCTTTTCTTTGACCGCACTGCAGAATGCTAGAACTTAAAGTGAATTAGTGAAGCGCACAGTAAACCTAGTTACATAAAACACGACTCTCAGGAAAGACGCAAGTTCCATCTCCTATCAACTGAGGAGTATGTAACTCTCTCTCTCTCTCTCTCTCTCTCTCTCTCTCTCTCTCTCTCTCTCTCTCTCTCTCTCTCTCTCTCTACACACACACATTATATATATATATATATATATATATATATATATATATATATATATATATATACATATATATATATATATATATATATATATATATATATATATATATGTGTGTGTTATTCAATTCAACTTACTTACTTTAATGATATCTCTGGTATAGTCAATACCTTTAAAACCACTTTCTTGGACTTATCTCGAGCCTAAGAGAGAGAGAGAGAGAGAGAGAGAGAGAGAGAGAGAGAGAGAGTCTGTCTCTAAAGGCAGAAATGCCTGGTTGCTAGTTTACCTGGTGGTGTGGTTGTAACGTCAGAATCGACCTGCCGTCTCCAAAGGATTTTTCACCTGGAGTGGTTAAAACTATTGTCCGCAACAGTACATGGGTGAAGGTAAACCGAGGTACAAAATGATTAAAAATGAAGGTTAAATGACAAAATTAGTTGCGTCGATCAAACAGAACGGTGGAGTGAGTACGGACATCTGAACAACGTAAATAAACCTTATTTCAAGGAGCTTGGAACATTTTAGTTCAGGTCATGAACAGTACCTTTCTCACACCTTGAATGAACAGATGGGTGAAACGGATTAGGTATATAAACGAAATTTCTATTTAAAGTTGTATAGAAACTCAAAAAACAATGTAACCTACCTGGATTCGTTGCCTTTCCGCTCGTGCTAAATACCATAGGATTAGATTACTATGCATCTTAAGTCTGTGCTTTACACGTTATACAATCTGGCTAGTGCATGTGGATTGACGTGATATAGTGAGGTGACTCACAATGCTTAATCAAGTAGATTTACGTTTTCTATTAATGCTCCAAAAGTCAAAGGTGTAAATATCCCGTTTGAATGACCACTCGTCTGGAGAAAGTTTCAGAAATGTGTGGAAAATGTGATCTGGGAAAGACTCCCTACAACATACAACAAGGATCTGCTCCTGGCAAAGTGGAGCGTCAACTTTCTAGCACACCGTGAGGGGTAAATACATTTGTTGTTGCAGCTTGCAAATCTTCACACAAAGCAAGCTTTTTCTCTATAGAGAAATTAATTCAACACAAATTCTTTAAGACTCTTCTTTAGATTTGGCAGTATTAAAACCATCTTACTCTTAGGATCATTTTCAGATCTTTCCTAGCAATCCTAGTGAGATGCTAGATAGGAAGTTACTTTACGGACAACTTTGCTGACATGGGGAAAGGAACCAGTGTTGTAATAATAATTTAGAATTGAGGATCTTCACCTCCATAGCATGTAAAAGAAGCACACTTGCTATTGTCATTTCCTTAAATTACTCAGTTCAACTTACTGTCTTTAGTGATACCTCTGGTATAATCAGTACCTTTAACTCCACTTACCAAGACCAATCCCAAAACAATAATTAATTATCCTTTTCACTTTGTTAATACATAGTTACTCAAATAAAAGTAGCAAGGATATAAGTTCGGATAACTGATTCTAATTTCTTTGTTATACAAAATTAGAGCAAAAAGGAAGTTGACATTTTAACATGTGAGCAAATTGAAATAAATTTTAGGTAAAATTAGGACAAAAATAACATAAATTACCAATGAGAAATAAAGTGGAGGTAACTCAATTGTACTCATAAACTAAGACCCAAGATATACTGCAAAGTTTAATAGCCAGATAAGATACGCCGCAAGGTCAGAAACGCAGTCAGTGCCCTGAGACTCGAAAACACTATAAGGAAAAATATACCCAAATCCTATCAAGTATAATGGATTCCCCGCATGCAGCCCAAATTATGTAAAGCTGGAATTACTATATAGCATAAAGTGCGATTAGTCTAAAAGGGGGTATTGTGTAACCATACAAATACATACGCTAACTTGAACGTTCTCTGATATATATATATATATATATATATATATATATATATATATATATATATATATATATATACACATATAAAATGATGTGTAGGTGGTGTTACTTTCCAACTCTGGACAGGTGCGATAGGTCAAGCTTCACCCTATGTGTATATTGAAAACCCGGTTTATTTTGCGTATAAATCTCCAAGTCATGGATTTGATTGTAATCGATCTGCAGAGCCAATAGTCTACTAGCTACAGTTGGGTTATGACACATTCCAGAACAGTTCCTCTGCTACTAATTTTTCTGAACTTGCCAGGGGTTGAGGTAGACCTACGAAACGTGAATCAGGTAAGTTGACAAAAAGCAAAGTTTTTACGTAATCATATATTGTCAATAGTATGGATACTTGTATAGTTTGTTATTGTTGGAAAGCCTGGTTCGATGGTGTGCCTACCATATACATGTTAATAGGTTTGGCTAAGAAGTCACATATAATGCCATTTAGTCTATTTTTCTTTGAATATTAATTTTCATTTTTTATTTCTTTGTAGTTCTCTTCAATAATATCCAGCAGGTAAGTTTCTCTGAGATGGATCCCATCAACTTACTCTGAATGGAGTAAGAGAGGGATTTTGATGACAATTTGGTAGTTGCTGACATCTCTGAGGATGGCAAGCAGGTCCTTGATGTCACTCAGTTGTAGAGAGATGCGAGGGAGGAAGATGAGGAGGCAGATGGTCCTGAAAGGGTTCCCATGGGAGGTTCAGATGATAATAAAGATAAGTGGATTTTTACCTATTGTGATAACAAGTACCATGACAACATCAACTTCTCTCCAACCTTCAACCTCACGTGTTGGGCCATCGGAGCAGCCCACCCTGGTGGAGGAGAAGAGTAGGAAGTGGGGGAAGGATGAACTCCATCCAGCCAGGGAAACCCCAATTTTGCATATTGATACAGGTATAGTTCAAGGTTGTAATGGTACTCGCTGGCATAAGGATTCAAAGAAATTCAAAAGCGTCCGATGTTTTCTCGCTCTTTTTGGATGACTGGATGATGGTAGAGATGGTCATGCATTCCAATGATTACCTAGCTATCTTGAAGAGCCAAAACTATCAAAAGGGCAATGTTGCTCTTAGGGACTTAGACCTTAGAGAACTCAAGGTTTTTATTGGGATTCTAATCATTTCAGCTGTTCAGTCTGACAATCATATGACCATGTGTGACATGTGGGACCTCGCAGAGAGTAATCCTCTGTATTGGTGTACCATGAGCGAGTGTCATTTTGTCGCGTTAGTGAGAATTCTAATCTTCGACGGTACGGCCACCCGTACAAAGAGAGCGAATCACGACCATCTCACTCCACTTAGAAAAGTATTTGACCCCATGATGGCTAAATGTTGAAGAAATGCCACCTTAGGGCCTCAACTCACCGTGGACAAACAGTTGGTACCTTTCAGGAATCACCGTCCCTTCAAGATGTACATTCCCAATATGCCAGAGAGGTGAGTACACAGATGTTTATTTTGCTTTTTTGTTCATGTAATTATTTCTTTGTATCACAATCTATCTATAATTGTTCCTGTGATAATTTCTCCATCATATTTGTGAATCTTTTTGTATTAAACAATTATTATTATTATTATTATTATTATTATTATTATTATTATTATTATTATTATCATTATTATTATTATTATTATTATTATTATTATTTTTATATTTATTATTGATAATAATATTTACAAGCTGTAATAAATTGGTTTTATTTTACTTTTTATTGATCAGTAATTGTGTATTTGCCTTTCATTTTACTTTTATATATCACTGAATCTATATTTGATATCCTTTTACTTTTATTGCTTGCTATTTTCATTTACTCTTCTTATAGGTATGGTATCAAGCTTATGTTATCGTGTAATGCAGATATGCATTAAATGTGCAACGTCATTGCATACCTTGGGAAGGACACATTCAAGGTGCCAAGAGGGTTGTAACTTGAAGTTTTCATGTCTGACCTTGTGGAACCATTTCGCTGAAGAGGCTGCATTGTCACTACTGATAATATTTTCTTCACGACACTTCTACTCGCCTTGGCACCCTCGGATGAAGGCGTGTATCTGTGTAACACCATTCTCCCAAAACATTAGATTCCAAGTTAATTTTTAGAGAAGGTATTACCCCTCAAGGACTCAGTGGCTGTGTTCAATTACGAACGCATTTGGAGTTTTCAGTGTAAGCAAGTTAGCAGGAGTAAGAAGGTGATGGTGTTAAGTTCCCTGCATCATGACTGGTCCAAGTTGTAAAAATGCAAGACAAACATACAGATGTTTTACAACTCCATCAAAGCAGGTGTAGACACCTTCAATCAGATCTGTGGTATATCGAATTTTGTTCATGAGACTCAATGCTGGCTGCTGTATCTTTTACAGCAAATTAAATACAATTCTGGCAAATTCTTATATTTTCTATTGAAACATGCCCTTCTCCAAGTCGATGCAAAGGCAAAGGTTCTTCAAAGAGATCCCCACTGATTTGTGTGCTGCCTAAGTCAGTCATTGGTTCTACACAACCCACTGGTTGAAGCCACTTTGCCGGCGGATGGCGGATTCATTCAAGTTGAGTGAACTCTTCGTGAACTTGACCCACGACTTCGCTCTCCTGTGACCACATCAAGCTTCCAAAAAGGATTCACTGTCAAAGCTGCTCTCCCAAGGACGACCACAATACAAATAATGCTTGTTTTTGAGGTAAGGAAGCGTATTTTGGCTGCAAGTTTCAAACTGTCTCATGTCTCAACTGTACTCGTTTAAGGTAAGTTACAAAATGAAACTTTTTTTTTTTTTTTTTTTATTATTTGTTTACATAAATTCAGTATTTTTTTCTTTACAAAATGCATATCAATGTATTTTTACATAAAATATTTCATTGTTTTTACTTTTTTTCGAATTTATTTCAATCTAGCATTAATCTATTTGGTCATAATGTTAATTCTATGGTATAGAAATGAAACTTACTTTTCTTAGTACTTGTTTGCATAAGTACAATAATTATAATCGTTATAATATGCATATCATCTATTTTCTACATGAAATATTACATGTTTTTTTTTATTTATTTAATTTTAGAATTACAATTTCTATATTCAGAATGTTCATTTTATAGTTTTAGAATATTGTTCAACTATCCAGCAAGCCTGCATAATGGTTTTATACGAATCCACAGATATTTAGATAAATAGCAGTTTGAAAAGGATATACCCTTCCTCCATTTCAGGTGGCAGATTTAGTCATAGAAGTTGTGGTCTGGGGCCATTTGGTTGACATAACAGAACGGTAAGGTGGCATATCTCTAAGTAGTATTATTCTCCATAGAATGCACAATATTTTGATTAATTTTCATTCATTAATGTCATATTTTATGATAGTTGCAATGATTTTTATCAGAACTCTTCAAGGTGAAATTAGAATGTCAAAAAATTACCTTTAGATTTGGCACATTAGAGAACAGTAAATAGCTTCTTAGTTCACATTTTCTAACATATATCCATTCTAAGATTATATGAATATTTTATATATATGTTACGCAGCATATGTTTCATTAAAATTCTGACAACGTTTTTAGCTAAAAAAATTACTATTTTTGTTTCATTTCAGATTATGACCTTTATGGGTGTGACCCATTTTTTGGGTGTAAGAAATTGTTCCAAAACCTTTCATAAATGTCGAACTATATTTGTTTTATATAAATATGCATTAGTATATTTTGTAAATAGTTTCGTAAAGTATTTTTAAATACTTATTTTATTATTTCTTTTGTAATAAATACTTAAAATATATCTGAATTTTATTTCGATGCATTTTTCCCATTAGTACCTATTAGTCAAAGGTACTAACAAATTAGTGCAAATTACCCACTAACGCAGTATTCTATCACTGAAATAGGTACGAGTGTTACTTTATCAAAGAATCTCGTTTTTTTTTCTTTACTGATTTATAATATTTATATTTGAATTATCTTTCCATTTTAGTGTAGTGTCAGTGGAATGAGCCAACAAGGATTTTCCTAAAAGGAAAAAGCATCATCTACATCCATATCATTAAATACTTTAGGTTTCTTATTATGTATATCCAAGTACCTTCTCTTAATGTTTAATACAAAACAAGACAGAATGTTGGGTGCCCTAATTCACTTACATATGTGAAAAATCCTCAGATATTAATACGGCGTCAATGACCTTCGATGTTAGGACGCCAGAAGACTTCAAGTCATTCATTCATTCAGATATCAATAACCTAAACATAATTCAATCTTCTGTTCATGTGTCATTAATGTAAATTGTGACCAACATACTTTTCTTTTATCTTTCCCTAAGGTTGCTTGGAAGCAATACCTGCCATAACGGCCAAATGCTTGCAATGCCTATTTTCTATAGGCATCGTAGTCTATGAGTCTTAATTTAAAAAAATATCATGAAGCAGATTATGGAAATTCACTTAGAATTAAGGGAATTCCTAAGAATTCATTGTTTTTATTGTTTGTTTTATTATTACAAGTATTTTATATTTATATATATATATATATATATATATATATATATATATATATATATACGTATATATACATATAAATAAATGTATATATATATAACATAAATATGTATATACGTACACACACACACACACATATATATATATATATATATATATATATATATATATATATATGATATATGCATATATATACACACACACACACACACACACACATATATATATATATATATATATATATATATATATATATATATATATATATATCCACACACACACACACACATATATATATATATCCACACATATATATATGTATATATATACAGTATATATACATATATATATATATATATATATATATATCTATATCTATATATATATATATATATTTATACACACACACACACACACACATATATATATATATATATATATATATATATATATATATATATATATATATATAACTACTCAAGCCGACTATTTATAGTGGAATTCCATGTAAGTTATTCTAAGTTCAACTATTATTCTGATTGTTAAAATGATTACTGATGAAACAACCAAAAATTAATGTTCAAAAGTGATGTAAGCAAGGATTTTCTGCTTGTTCACAAGTAAGATCAATATACAGTAGTAGTAATTATTGTAGTAGATGTAGTAAAAGTAGATGTACTTTAATAATAATTTGTTAATTCGTACATTCCTCTTCTACAGACTTCGTTAAGTTACTGTTGTGCGAACGCCTACTTGAGAATCGTGGAAAGCCTCACTTCTATGCCAGGGCTGGACATTAATAAACCAGACACAGATGGCAATACTCCTCTCCATTACGCATCTCAGGCAGGTACGTAATTGACTGCTCTCTCTCTCTCTCTCTCTCTCTCTCTCTCTCTCTCTCTCTCTCTCTCTCTCTCTCTCTCTCTCTTGCTATTTTGTTTCTTGATGTCCTCTTCAACTTGGAAGTAAAATGAAATTCTAAAATTCCCTGTTGTTGAAATGATTTTAAAGTGCATAAACAGTTTAAAGAGTCATTACGTATTTCCGTTATTAGTGAGATTGATATATATATATGTCTTTATTGTTCGATGTGTAAATCGGATAGCTTTCACTAAATACAAATCACCGTCTTCAGGGAACGATTCAAGTTTTCACGAATATAAAAAAGAAGAAAGAAGCTACTTTTTTTTTTTTTTTTTTTTTTTTTTTAACCTACATTCGTTTCAAAGAGAAAGAGCAGATGATATGATTTATTGCACCATAATCTATTACTATTTTTTATTTTACTAAATTACTTATTAGACACTTTGTAAAGTTTAATTTTACGGTGCTAAACAAAAAGACGTACATATCTACAACACCGATAATCACGTGATAATCGACTGTTGCGGATTGCAAGGTCCTTTAAATATACTCCGAGTACATTCAAAGGACCTTGGCAGATGGCATAAATATGATGTATGTCGTAAAGAGTAAAGAATGCGTTGAATAAGAGTCATTTGATTTGATTTTTTAGTAGTTAACCAGGGAAAGTGTTTTATTGATTTGCAAGGGGTTAAACAATCCATCTTGCAAAACCTGCCACATCAGTTTCTGAACTAAATTATTATAGATTCGAACATATCTTTTTTCACTATCATATTTCCAGACTTTTAGAGCAAAATAATCAGACAAATTCTGGTCTATAAGTTCTTATGGCCTTGAAAAGTACATTAGGGAACAGAATATTTGGAGAGAATATCAACAAAGCCAAGGGTGCTGTTTAACAATAAACATCGCAGGTCTTAATATCAATTATTAAGGGAAGAGATAGAATTTAAAAGACATTAATTTTCTGGATAAATCACCCTTGCGTCGCAATTCCGAAGGTCAGAGGCAAAAATCCTATACAGTTTGGATATGTCCTAAGTCACCTTATTAAGTGGTATGAATGTCAAAGTCCTGTCCTTAAAAAACGGCATTAGCCGGCAGGCCCCATTAACCAAAAACAAAAACAGCAGTATTGTATTATACAGTTTTCAATACTCATGAAAAATGTATCAATTTAAACAGCTAAAAGATTACCTTCGATACAAAGCTGAATTTTAATGACCACAGCCATCCAACTGTAATCATTTCTAAAACTTTAATGGCTGCTGATTTAGAATGTAATAGATTCAGGTTAAAAATATTGGAAAATAATTGTAACCAATCGATTTCCATAAAATCTGAAGGAATAGGAAGAACCAGGATAACAAATCCTTTCGATACCATCGATTGGTATTTGTTTATGCTCTTTCTGGTAAAAAGACTGACTATATCCTGAACTTTCCATTTCTTAATCTAATGTATTTTTTTTTTAATTTCTCATCACGTTAATAAAAGATCATTACTGTACATAAAAACATACATACACATTCTAATGCACAAACCGACACACCGACACACACACACATATATATATATATGTGTGTGTATATATACATATATATGTATATGATATATATATATATATATATATATATGTATATATACACACATATATATATACATATATATATATATATATATATATATATATATATATATATATATATGTAAGTGTATGTACGCACACACATACACACATATATATATATACATATAAATATATATATGTATATATATATATATATATACATATATATATATATATATATATATATATATATATATATATAAATATATATATGCATATATATAGGCCTATATATAAAACTGTATACTGCATATATATATATATATATATATATATATATATATATATATATATATACATACATATAAAATATATATATATATATATATATATATATATATATATATATATATATATATATATATATATATATGCAGTATCCAGCTTCAAACTAAGACGACAGTGTACATGCTTTTCCTAGAAAATGATATTTTTAGTTGTTTGTAGAGGTGTAATCTTTCGATATTGATCGCAATGGGGTCAGTAAACAAGGTTGCGTGTCTGGAATTTGCAAACCGTACCTCGCAGTAGGTGACATTGGAAACGCAATGATGTGCTGCAGCTGATGGGGATGACAATGCTCTAAGATAAGCCCTGCGTCATTTGGTCATGATATTCAATACGGAGCAAACCACCTTGGGGCTAGACGCACCGTCAAAAAGCCCCTGTCCGGAGAGAAGCTCCGGGCAATCTAAAGAAGAAGAAGAATACGGAGCAATGGGATTTGAATCTAATGAAACCTCTATGCGTAACTATGCTATTTTTGGCTGATTCTGTTAATGATCAATAGAAATTGAAGGAAATTGAGTGTTGCTAGTCACATTTTTAATCGCTGAGTTACATTTTCTTATGGATAGCATATCTAAGCAAACTGCGAGTATAATTTAATTGAACTGAATTTGCTTTAAACTTTCGACTGGGCTCCACAAGGCACCAGAAGAGTTGGAAGGCCCAGGCTTACATGGCTGAGGACTGTGAAGCGGGAGTAGATGATGATTGGAGAACTATTGATTTAAAAGCTTGATAGCGACGACTGGCAAGATCTAACTTTTTCGCCAATAGGCGTAGGAGGAGATGATGATGATGATATGTTTGTTTTCCTTCTTCTCATTCATTGGCTGTGAAAAGCTGTTCACATGTGTACATAGGCAAGAAGAATGAAGTGAGATCGCGTAATAAAATACCTACTTTATATAGTATTAGAGATATAAAAAGTGGAATTCAATAGTAAACTATTCGATTTTTATCATGATAAGCCAATAAATTTTATAGTCTATGAAAAACTCATAAAAGGCTTGATCATTATATCATGCATAAATTACCTTACCATTTCTCACGTGATATATTTTCCATTTATTATATTACTAACAGTATAATCCGACATCCATCTGTTTCAATAGCTCTACATACAGTACGTTCTAAGAACATTAGAACGTCATTTATATTTAAGTATTCACAAAACCGCTCCCAATTTTCCTTTGTCCTTGCCCATTTCCGTCTCGTGATTTTATAAGCTTGTCTTGTTCTTTTGTATTTTTACTGACTCTTTTGCGTATATTATTTGTAGTTTATTTCCCCTTTTCCTTGCTCTTTTAGAATGCTAGACATTTTATAAGCAATCCATCGTGAAATTTTTCTTTTTATCTATTCTCTAGCTTGAAACTATGTGACACTATAGTATATGTTGAAAGCTCCTTGTCTTGAAGCCCTGTGACACTTCACTGTTAAGAAAACCGTAATTTTAATCGGAAATTCTCCGTCAAAATATACTGTTCCCAGCCGTATTTCAGTAAAATACAGGCGACCGTAATTTTTACCCTACTTTGTCATGATCTTTCACGGGTTGGTGACCGTAATATCACTCCTTTACGTCAATATATACGTTTTTAAACGGTAAATATCTGGGAACATTTATTCCAGGATTTTTGCCGTTTTTTTATGGCAAATTTGTGTATCATATTTTGAAAGTTCGTTGTATTTGTCTCGACCTTAGATAAAATCATATAAAACCCTTGTGGAATAGTGCACAAGGTCTAGATCTACAGGGCAACTGCTCTATGGCTTTGCATAAGGTTATTTTGATAAGCCAACGCCTAGTAGTTTTCCCTGATGACAAGAAAGGATATTTCTACCACTCAAAATGTGTATAAAGGGAATATTAAATTACGTTCCCTCATGCTTAAGATTTTCAGTTTTTATTCATTTTATATTAATTGGCTCTTATAAACCATTGCTTCTCTTTTATAATATCCATTCAGAGTTTAATTTGAAGCAGAAAATTAAGTTTAATTTTGTTTCTCTGAAGATATATTTAGAGACAATTTCTATAATAGGCCAGAGAAGAAATATATAGTTTTTCATGTATAAAAGAAGTTGTTGAAGCAGGATATAAATAACATTTCATCATAATTCGGCCACAAACAATGTAATATCATGATAGTCTGTCCATGCATACATGTATGTATATGTGTATGTATAGTATATGTATATATATATATATATATATATATATATATATATATATATATATATATGTATATATATACATGCATACATATATATATATATGTATATATATATATATATATATATATATATATATATATATATATATATATATATGTGTGTGTGTGTGTGTGTATGTGTGTATAAATAAATAAAGGAATATATATATATATATATATATATATATATATATATATTTATATATATATATGTATATATAATGAATAAATGTGTGTATGTATGCATGTATGCATGTATGTATGTCGACAATGATTTCGTGCAGTCAGCTGAGCAATTTCTGTACTTTACTCAATTAAAAGATATCCCCTTATTATGGAAGCACTGTTGATGTTATTTATTCAAGGTAAAGTGCAATATCTACATCCAAACAAAACTTTATGAATAAAAAAACTACAACAAATCAAAGCATTAAAGGAGTAATTTACTGTGACGGGCCGATAGAGGGTTGTGAACTCAAAGGCAGGATGTAATCAACTGAGTTATATTATTATAGAACACTCTCCTTTATATACAAAACCTCAAGGCAACAGGACATAACAAGTTAACAAGACAGACAATGTTACAGAGGAAAACAGCAGACATGAATTTTCATGTTCGTTTAGTGCGAGGGAAGAGCGAAGATACAAGCATAATATATGCAAAAGGAATTATGTACAATTGTGTGACACACGGTTGGTACATTACTTATCAGTTATGCTGCGAAGAGGTCCCTGTCGTTATCTTGTGATGTTAAAATGTTGTGCAATTGCAGATGAAATGCATTGAATGCACGTAGCTAGATGACATGCCACGCATACCTGGACTGGTAATTAATGTTGTAAAAAAATAATTACAAAATTGTTGTACGCCTGCGTTACTGTCATTTCGACTCCAAGACTTTATAAAAAACCTAGAATGTGCAATATTCTCGAGAGAAGTAAAAAATAGTGAAAAATACCTTACCTGTCTTGTGAGAGGAAAGAGGAAGGATTTAACTCACAGTATTCTTCTAAGGACTTTGTTCTCAAATCTACAAAATCTGTTGGACATTGTTTCATTGTCATACCACGACTCGTGTCCATACATATTATACATCTGTACAAATACTGTGTATATATATACACTTTATTATTATTATTATTATTATTATTATTATTATATCTATACCTATCTATCTATCTATCTATCAATCTATATATATATATATATATATATATATATATATATATATATATATATATATATATATATATATATATATATATATACATATATGTATATATATATAATAAAGTGTATATATACACACTATATATACACGTTTACAAAAAATTGTATATATATATATATATATATATATATATATATATATATATATATATATATATAGGCACGTATGTATATATGTACGTATGTATGTATGGATGATTTGGTTTGGAGCTGAATCCTGACGAATAACTTTCTAAAACTTATTAATGCGAATGATGCGCAACTGTTGGACCAAAAGCAAAAATCGAAGTTAATGTAACACACACACACGAAACATGTAATGAGGAAAACAAAGGGAGTGGTTATTAGCGTTGTCCAATGAAGAAGTGTTATGTATCGGCACTGCTGCTTTAATTCAATCACGTTACACTATTCTTGGAATGCTGGAATAATCACTGTGATTGGCAGCCTGGGATTTTTTTTAAACATTCGTTATTTATCTTCCAATCAGACGTTAAATTATAGATGCGTAATGAATTTTTTATCATCTCTCTCACTAGTACCACTCATTAGCGAAGGAGATTACATTGAATATGCAATAGAGGCAAAAATCCAATCAAGACTTTTATGTGTTTGTACTGAAATACCATATGAGCTACGTGTATGAAGAGTAATGTTGCATAATATTGTATTGATAGAACATATTTGAACCTAGTTATAGATGTAGTAGCGTATGTTATGAAGGATTTAATCATCTATTAATGGTGTCAGAGATAGGATGTGATTCTTCTTACTGTTGTATTGCAGTAGGATCTAGAATTTTAAGTGTTGCTCATTTGTTATTTCGTATTTTTGTACAAGAGTTTGTTTGCTTCGAAGTTCTCACTCAAGAGTCACAAGCTATTGAGAGCTTTTGTAAAATTTATGCCTAGTAGTTAGTCGACCTTGGTTCGTCCCATTTAATTAAGTAGAATAAGACCACAGCACTAGCTACTTTCTCACAAAGCTGTTATTAAGAATTCGAAGGCAATATATCAACTTACGGAGCCAGTCCCATTATTACTATTATTATCATTATTATTAATTATTATTATTATCATTATTATTGTTATTATTATAAAGCAGGATGCCATAATCCTAGGGGCTCTAACAGGGGAAATAGCCCAGTGAGGAAAGTGAACAGGGAAAAATAAGATTTTTAAGAAGAGTAACATCATTAAGATAGATATCTCCTATATAAACCACAGTATAAAACCTTAAACAAAACAAGAGGATGGTGCACTTATCATTCACTTATTATGTAGAGTATTTCATATGTTATTCTTTAAATAGATTGAATCCGATATAATGGGATACTGGCGACTTTAAATTTGAATATATAAAGATATAGTTGCTGGAAATAATAAGTAAATTATCATCAATAAACAAGTTACAAACTTTCCTGGTAGGCATAAGTTCATTTCTATTCTAACTACAGAACTTGAATTCCACATGATTATGTGCAGTAAAGCCAAAATGAATATATGGCTGCCCTCCTAACTGGATGGATAAGCCAATTTAATCTCAGGGTCCAACACCAATCGCATAGTTTCGAATCCTGGCCGGGATAAGTAAATTTATCTTGAACAGATAAATCGTGAGTGTGAGCTATCTCCAAGGAGACGTGATTTTTCTAATAAGAATTATTCATATTTCAATATTTGAGAAAAAAACCAAATGGAATTTGATATTGAGTTTAGTTTTGGGAATATATATCCACTAGAGGTTTTTTTTTTTTTTTTTTTTTTTTTTTTTTTTACGAAAAGGGCTTCTGGTTAGATTTTGATACAAACTCAATGCTTCTTGGGTTGAAATACTAGCCTCCTGGCTAGTACAGTGGTAACGTGTTTGCCTAGCATTTGCATGGCAGCAGATCGATCCCCGCCCCGGACTGTGAGTTTAAGCTGTTTACTGGGGAGGCCACTGCTACGGTAGGGCACCACAGTTGGGGGTTGGGCTTGCCCGTCTGACGTTCTGTTGAGCATATATTCTGATGGAACTGGAACTGAAACAAGACACCTTTAACCTTTAAGCAGTAAACTCTATCAATGAGGTATTAAAATAAATATGAAGAAGAAAATCTACACTTGACATGAGAGCATGTTAGATCTTCAATTCGAACAATAACAAGTTCTTGTAAAATTTGAAAACATAACTTTGTTATTCAAGAACAAAGTAGAGACACGAACCGAACAATACAACAATAAGTTGGAAAAAAAAAATGTCAAAATATTATCCGTTGACGTAGTGAATATGGGAGAACGGTCGTGGTTTATGTTAATGGTAAGGTCAAAATAGGCTCACTAAAAATTCAAAGTAAGGATCACTGAAATATATTTTTATTGGAAGTCATGATTTATATATATATATATATATATATATATATATACATATATATATGTATATATATATATATATATATATATATATATATATACTTGTATATATAAATACACATATATATAAATATATATACATACATACATATATATGTATATATATGAATATATATATATATATATATATATATATATATATATATATATATATATACATATATATATATGTATATATATATATGTATATATATACATATATATTATGTATATATATATATTTATATATATATATATATACTTTATATAAAGTATGCATTAAGATGTTTTGTGAATATACATTACATCTCCGGTTTTGAGGAAATGCAAAATGTTTAACTTTCTTGCAAGAAAACACTAAAATATCATAGAAATCCTAATGAAACTAAATTGATGCACGAACAAATTTTCTTTAAGAAAGTCGAACTGAAAGGAGAGTCAATTATTAACTTAGAAACCTCAAATAGACAAAAAAAAAATGAGGATTGTCTAAATCTCACAAAACTAAAGAAGATCAGACATGATAACGATGCGGTTTGAAAAGTTTTTAATTCTATAGATTCTACAACGTTAAAGTATATTTGGTTAGACCAAGTATCTAAAGATCTAAAGATTCTTGATACTTGGTTAATATCAGTAGAATTTCTTCTACTGAACATTTCATTCATTGCCTAAAACGACATGAAACAACCGCTTTCAGATCAAATTGTTCTTTCTCTATCGGGTAGAATTGGTGAATGAGGGGAAGCTGGTTGAGGAAATGACGGACAATCTCATCAATAAGTGCATTATCACGTTTCGTGCCTATGTTTCCTGGTCTAGTGCATCTGATGTAGGGAAGAATAGAGTATAATAAGCAACGCTAATCCTCCCAGAGAGGGGGAAACGGAATTACCCATAGTTACAAGGCAGGAGGCAAAAGATTGACTGACCTAAGCTTTTAAAGGGGGCAAGGGTCATTTGCAGTGGTCATTAGCATAAATGATAGAACGTAGAATTTCTTGCATTTAATCATATATTAAAAAAGAATTTTTTTTTTTTTAGATTGAACGTTGAACTGGTTCCCATTCTAAATATATATTCAAATACCTTCGTTAAATTCAAACTTGCTCTCTTTGAAATGTTTATTCAATCAGGTGTTAGAATAAACACGAGGAATCACTTCCCACTACATGCGTCAGTATATAAAGTATATATATATATATATATATATATATATATATGTATGTATTACATACATATATATATATATATATATATATATATATATTTATGTATATATATGTACATATATATATATATATATATATATATATATATATATATATATATATATATATATATATGTACACACACACACACACATATATATATATATATATATATATATATGTATATATATATATATATATATATATATCTGTCTGTGTGTGTACGTGTGTATACATGTATACGAAATATATATTTACATAAATGTGTATATATGCATAAGATAAATTTTGCACATTTAGACGTATTTTTCATATTCAAACATGCCTCATATTATACTACCTTAATATCTGGATTCTCTCTATGATTCGGGATTAGAGACCCAAAGGGGAATCAACTCAAAGATAATAGCTTTGGGTCAGCCGGGGGAATCAAACCCTGGTCCGAGAAACTGACACGACAGCGACATATCATATAGCCACGAAGAGAGATGAAAGTTGATGAAAATACTTCTATAATTATACCAGTCGAATTCGGTTTTTTTTTTTTTTTTACTTAGAATTGAAATTAACCCATCCCCACCATTGTAACTAGTTGGTATGTTCCTACTTTGCTTTTGATTAATGATAAATTTTGCACATTTAAGAGCGTTTTTCATATTCAAATAAGCCATATATTATACTATCTCTGGACAGTAGTTGAAATCTTGTTTATGTGCGTTAGCATAAAGGAAATCACGGCCCAAGTAATTATTTTCTTATTGATAAGGATCTCTTGAGGCTACTAACATCAAAACACAAAAACAATATTCAATCAGAGGAAAACAAAACAATCTGAATCATCGCCTGAGACTTGGCTAATTATACAATCAGATTTCTAATCATATTTAATAATTTTTTTCGATGAATAAAGTTGGATATGACAATAATGTAAATTACCAAAAATCATTCAAAAGCATCTCTTACGATATACTTTATTAGCTATCAAATAAGCATTTTATTTTTCTGAAATTTATTCTCGTACTCCAGCTATGTATTATTTACTTAACTGTTCTAAACATCTATTACGTTAGTAGCTGGCAGCCCTGACAGAATTTGCATCAAATCAACAGCCATTTTACTCGTAAAGACGTAGAAAAACTACCAACATGGACTCCAAAGACATCCCTCCTGTTGAGCAATTAAAAAACTGAGAAAGAGACAGTTGAACTGCAAGAGCCTCATAACCAACCGAGTCAGATTCAAGATAAATTTAATTCAAGCAACATATGATATTTTTCTTTGATATTAAATGTAAAGAAAATGATCTCGCATTCATAAATGAACTCATTGGAACCAGAACTACAGAACTTAGAAGAAACTCCACGAAAGTACGTGCATAAATTGATTTTAATTCTCAACCAGGAGAAGGGCAAAGTCAGAAGTCAGCTGACCTCTGTTATCGATTCATCAAGAGTGTTCGACCTGAATAGTCCTCTTGCACTATTGAGTACGGATGAACATTTCAGGGCTCCTCCCGACTCAATCATTAAGGCGAGTTTCCCAACGAACACCTTCTAGATATGCTAGTAGGCACACACACCACGAACCAAGCTGCATAACAGGAAAACTAGTTATATCAAATAGTTTTCTCTTCAAGTAGGCTACTACTGTCACATTTCGATGACTGGTCAAAGATATGGTAGTAATTATAGTCTTATGAAAGCGTTTTGAACGTTATAGATGATCTCTGAGCAAAGATCTGGCGGTAATTTTAGTCTTCTGGATGCGTTTTAAAAGTTATAGATGCTCTCTGGATTGAACACTAGGCTTTATGTTGGTGTACATAAAGTAAATATAAATGTATTTAATATACTATGGTATATTAAATACATTTGAAACCTTTGCTGACTTGAAGAGTGAAATGCATACCTGATTATATCTGACAGTTGTCGAATG
The DNA here is from genome assembly GCF_036898095.1 of Palaemon carinicauda. Taxonomy (NCBI): domain Eukaryota; kingdom Metazoa; phylum Arthropoda; class Malacostraca; order Decapoda; family Palaemonidae; genus Palaemon; species Palaemon carinicauda. The sequence continues at coordinate 86,637,255 of NC_090746.1, forward strand.
TGGGGAGTTGCAGAATTGGTTAAGAAGGGCATGGCACTAGTAACCTGATTCAGCCGTGTTTACTGAATATTGGAAACATTATGCGTCAGCAGTCGCTTCCTCTAATGCGAATAAAACATTGAGGTATACTGCCTGCGTACTTGGATATCTGATAGAACTTTGCTTATGTATAAATCAGTTTTTCTACGAAATTTTCTTTAACGTTAGTGAAACTGTAGATTTGTTACTATACTTACGTTCAATGAAAAACTGTAAAATAATGAAGTAAATTTTTGGGAACCCACTGCTTGGGGGTTAAGCAACTTATTATTATTATTATTATTAATATTATTATTATTATTATTATTATTATTATTATTATTATTATTATTATTATTATTATTATTATTATTATTTATGGACCGTAAATATTTTTTTGGTATCACTTATAATAACTAAATTTTTTTCAAGCAATATGAATTTACTGTTTTGTTTTCCAAATAGAAAAATATCCTGCAGGATAGATTTACAAGATTCCTGTCAAAATTGTTGCCAGTCAATATTCTTTCCACCTGAACAAAACAACACAAATATAGTGTAAGGACAAAACAAATGTCTAATGCTTTAATTTTATATAAAGATTCCATTAGCCATACAACTGATAGGGAAAGCTATTCAGTTTTGTTATCTTTTTCGTATGAAGATAACTATTATCGTTGAAAAATAATAATATCCTTGTACCAAACATTACCTGTATTCATAATAATAACTAGAAGATTTATTGAAAAAAATATACGAAAATTTTTTAATGCTTTGCATTTTCATTTTTTTCAAAGGTTGCTTTTGCAACTTACACTTACACGCACATACGCATAAAACTATTGAATTCCACCCCGATAAAGCTCTAATGCATGTGTGAAACTTGATGGTTATGGTGAAATCTAACTTTGACTCTTAAATACTATAAGAAAAAGACAAAAATCCCATAGAAAATGAAGATAGTTGAGAAATGGGTAAAGTTCAAAGACGCAAAAGGAACGCTGCATGTAAAAGGAGTATCCATTGGCTGAGCATGAAGTCATTGTCGTAGATTCAATAGGGAAAGAAAATGAATATATCAAGTGGTGCTAAGAAGACAACAGGGCTTTTATGAAGATGAAGAGAAGATTGTTGGGACTGTATTTGCATGGCAATTGAAAAGATTACATGCCTACATATTTGTACTGTAAGGGAAAAGGTAGTCAAGACTTGAGTAAGTAATAATAATATAAAAAGTAAACCAAAAGAGAGCCAGTTTAAAAAAGAAAAAATTAATTGATTTACTTGAGGTAAGAAAAATAAGTTAATGTTACCCATGAAATTAATTTTTAAATAGAGAAAAATTTAATTTTCTTGCTATTGTTATATTAGATTATCCCTATGTCAGTACAGAGATCTGCTCGCAGGAACAGATCGTAACTGGATAGTTTCTTGTGAAAGATTTTGAGAGCTCTCCTTTATGGTTGGTATATCATAGAGATGTTTAATGAAAATGATATATGTATATATATATATATATATATATATATATATATATATATATATATATATGTATGTGTGTGTATATATATATATGCATATATATATGTATATGCATATATATATGCATATATGTATATATATATATATATATATATATATATATATATATATGTATCTGTATATATATATATATATATATATATATATATATATATATTAATATATATACACACACACACATATATATATATATATATATATATATATGTATATATATATGTGTGTGTGTGTGTGTGTGTGATGAAGGACTTCAAGAGGTCAGTGTTTATTTCTAAAGACACAGAGAAGTAACTTGTAACGCTGTAAATGTGACATTAAAGAAGTTGATATAAGGAAAAGATCCAGGAGATGATAGAATTTAAGTTGAAATTTAGCATTATGATTGGAGAGGAAATTATTCCAAAGGAACGGTCAACTGAATATTTTTTTCTTTTTTTTTTTATATCTGAATATATGATGGTAAATGCAGCCTATTAAACTGCATAACATTTTTTTTATATATATTTAAGATGAAACATTTTGGAATTTTCACTGAGAATTTACAAAACTGAAGCCAGTATTGGTTAGTAAGTGAAGATGGTCGGTATTGAAGAATAAATCGATGAAGTCCTGATAATTGCATGAGAATACCAGTGCAGAAGGAAAACTTTTATGTCAAACAGACATAGGAAAATCAGATTGAGTCTATAGAGTTACAAAAAACATAAAAATAAGAAAAAATTTAGAACAATTATAAACTTTGATAATGGAGGCAAACCATGTTCTAAAATTTATAGATGGAGAGTGACTTGTTCAGAATAGAATTACCTTGACTGTCTCCTTGACATTTTAACGTCTTTCTAGCATGATGGATGGAAGATGTTAGATAAAGACAAGAGATATTGATGCTATATTGCGGGATAAAAAAAAGGAACTATGAAAAGAAAGGGGTGTGACTGAATTTTACAAATGATATGGTGTTGATTGTACACTGATAATCACTGAAAGGGTTTGTCGATATTAATAAGATGGGAAAGTTAAAACTGAATATCTGTAGGAGTAATAAATGTTATTAAGGTAAGAAGAGACAAGAGGTTAGATATCATATGTATAAGAAGATATCTGCTACAGGATTATCATAGGATCTTCTATAAAAAAGGATATTCACTAGTATCCTCAACCCAAGTCATTATATTTATTCTTTTTGCCGAAAGGAGACCGCAAACATCAAAGAACGTGAATTTGCAATTATTAGGAGGCCAACGATTACTTCATATGACGTGGGTGCTGTCTCTATTGACAATAAATCAGAAAATTGCATTTTTAGTGTATATGGCAACAGCAGGATTTAATATACTAATTGCCAACTCTAAATTCCGTCATGCACCTACACGCAGTCGCAGGTATCATCAATGAAGTTAGTTCTGCAGTTGATTTATCATCAAATAGATGTGATGAAGCCCGTCATGACACATCATATTGTTCTTTACGCAGAGTCGACAAACCAAAACTTATGTCATTCAGACATTGGTTAACCTTATCCAGATGATGACGAAGATGAGGACCATGTTTTAGAAGTTGAAAATTTCAATGATGACATTGATATATGATCACTATAGGGATTTATAAGCAACTGAATCTAAACACAAGGACAGCATGCCATCT
>NC_090746.1:86645458-86655458 GCF_036898095.1 Palaemon carinicauda
TTCCAAATAGGATGCTGGGGTGCTCACATGCCGTGCTGGTTGGACAAATTATTAGTTTATATGTGTTCCATTCCAAATAGGTTATAGGGGAGCTCGGAACTAATGGAGGTTGGACAAGATATTACTTTATATGTGCTCCATTCCAGATAGTTTGCAGGGGTAGTCGTAATCCATGAATGTTGAACAAGATATTGATTTATATATTCTCATTCCAAATAGGTTGTAGGGTTACTCAAAAGTGATGTAGATAGGACAAAATATTAATGTTTTGCAACTTGTGCTGTCACTGTATTCATGTATTCATCCATTCGTTTGTTTGTTTACTTATTCATATTATTAATCTAAAGAATCAGAATTTTAATGAGTTACATGTAATGCTATCTTGCGTTGAACTTAGAGTTCATTTATGTCGTAAAAGCTTCTTTTCAACCAAAAAATTTTTTATCTAATTGTTTATCTAATCCTGTTAATTAACATTAATCAGTTATCGCACATTTGACCCTTTATCCTTCTGGAATGATCTGAATACACCATATGAATCATATAATCAGCAAATTGCGTAATAATTATTGCGCTGTTTGTGTAAGGCTTAATTTAGTTAGGTGAACCTATCTTATCAAAAGTGTCCCTTTATTTCATAGAATAATCTCTCATTCAGTTTTATATGATTTTCAGAAAATTTGAATTATATATATATATTTGTGTTAGAATGTCATTGGAGTTAGAAGGCAGTTATAAATGTTTTACAAAAAGGCATTAAAACAATACACGTGAGAGCACCGAACGCTCTTTTGGCATATGTGGTTTGGGCATGTTATTCGCACTCCCCAAAAGAGATTAGCTCACCAAACGTTCAGCTGGGCTCCACAAGGCACTAGAAGAGTGGAAAGACCCAGGCTTATATGGCTGAGGACTATGGAATACGAAGTGGGGGATGATGAATGGTGGAGTATTGAATTAAAAGCTCAAGATAGATACGACAGGCGAAATCTAACCGAGGCCCTTTGCGTCGATAGGCGTAGGAGGAGATGATGATACATTTACCAAAACTTTTATCAATGATTTGTTAAATTATAATCCTGTAAATAACCAACTGATATCGACTTCATTTTTGCCTTAGGCATAACTTCCACACAATCACATTATAGAATGTTCTATAAGTACACCTTCCCTAATCAGGACTGGAACTTGGGCTTCTATGTATTGTTAAATGAGTAGCCGTAGAATTTCCGATATATTCTTTCAAGTACAGATCCTGTAATTGGAATAGAAATAAACCCATCTCCGCCCTGATAGATAATTACCAAGCACTGATGCAAGCTACGTATTTGTTAGATATTTTTTTTTATGCTAATCATATATAGCAATGTCATTCTTGTATCTTTTAGTTAAAAACCACACTTAATCATTTATGTAACTTTATCAGCGTTGTATATAGTCCCCGTAATTAGTTCAATGGAATAATAAGTTTAGTTATAAGGTTAAATATCCCCACTGTAAGCCTATCTGCAAAGAGGAAATCTTAAATATCTGTGGTCGTGCGCGCATGTGTTCTGAAATGAAACGAAAACATGGTAAATACACATAGGAAAAAAGTTTATTTCAATGAAGAAAAGATACAAATATTATGACACTGACAGTGACCATCAATCAAAATTTTAAAACTTTTTTTTTTTTTTTTTTTTTTTTTTAAACGAAAAGTAAAGGGGTTTATTGTAACTAACAGGTGAGGTTTTAATACCATTCTATTTGGGAATATGATTATTCTATAAGATACCGACATCTGTTCAACGGCTAGTCTTTATGTTATTCTTTATTTCTTATTTTTTTCATCATATAGCTCCTTTTTTTAAAGTATTTATCTAAACAGGTTTCATATTAAAATGCTAGTAAACATACATGCAATTAGCTTTCCTGTACACTGTTAAAAAACCCGTGTTTTTAATCGAAAATTCTCCGTAAAAATATATTGTTCTCATCCGTATTTCAGTAAAATACAGGCGACCGTAATTTTACCCTACTTTGTTACTATCTTTTACGAGTTGGTGCCTGTAATATTACTCCTCTACGTCAATATATCCGTTCATAAAACAGCAAATGCCTGGCAACACTTATTCCAGGATTTTTACTGTTTATTCACGGCTTTTCTTTTTTAACAGTGTAGGTATGAAGCATCCGTATGTGCTGTCATTCTGTATTTTCGTCGATAACTATGCGCGACATGACTGCGCCCTATTTCCTGCGTCCGATAGGTTGTAGTATTTGATCAATGGCTTATCCGATCCTCAAAGTCATCGCCTGAACATAAAGCGAATCTCCCCTGCACGGATGGGTGACATTCTTACCCGTCCATAACAAGATTCTCAAACGTAATGCCACGTAGAATTGCATCCCGAATGAATTTAAACCTTTGGGCTCTTAGCCTTTCAGTCCACTTCTTCAACGGGAACGGGGCTGTTCCAGGGGCTGAGTTTGTTCATTTCCGATAAGGCTCATCGATTTGTTCTTAAGGAGAATTTACCTCAGAAGAATACGCCTTCCATTGTTGATTCTAGCGACGCTTCTCTTTTGCTGGGCTCAATTGTTCGAGCAAAGCGGAAATCAGGTCATGATTGCTAAAAAGGACATCGATTGACAGGCGGATTGTACATCAAAACTTTATTTTATATGTTTGCAAATAACTATGGCCAAAGACATTACATTTTAAATAGATTATACATCTTCGTTGTATGATAAAGAGCAAGAGGCTGGGTATACACACACACACACACACACACACACACACACACACACACATATATATATATATATATATATATATATATATATATATATATATATATATATGCATACAAATCATTAATAGCTTACATATGTGACTCAAATAGTATATATATATATATATATATATATATATATATATATATATATATATATATATATATATATATATATATATTTATATACATATATATGTATGTATAAACCTTCTTTTAAAAACAAGATTCCCCAGTTCTTCTAATTTCATCCAATCCTATTAGATCCCAAATTAATGCTTACAGCTCTTCCAATATCACGGCAAGATCATTCATCCCTAACTTTCCTACGTTGGAGGTTCAGTTTCCAAAGGGGGTCTGTATATATATATATATATATATATATATATATATATATATATATATATATATATATATATATATATTATATATATATACACACATATATATATATATATATATATATATATATATATATATATATTATATATATATATATATATATATATATATATATATATATATATATATATATATATCGGTAAATTCATCAATGTATATTTAATGTATACAAAATGTAATTAGTCACATCAAAATCATCCAAAAATATTATTTTGTGGTAGCTACAATTGCATCTCATGGTGTTTCCTTGTAAAAAAAAAAAAAACTTCTGGGGGAGGACCACCATATCCCTCACCGTCAGTGCCTTTTCAAACTTTGGCCCCACGCCCGAAAAAAACAAATAATAAAGAAAAAAAAAAAAAAAACGCTCCCACGCCCGTGGTACATGTAACAAGGCCCACTTTATAGAGGATTGATATCTATAATTGGGCTTATGGTTAGCTCACAACGTATTTGCTGCGGATATGAATACATTTTGGTTAAATTCTTTGCTTTTAGAAAATTTGGATCTGCTCCAATACTTTTGTATTACATATTATCTGTATTTTACATATAATTGCCATATATTGGAGCCCAAATAACAGAAGAAAACATAGCAGTATTTAAGTTATGAATTTTTGATGAATTAATAAAAAAAAAGACTACCATGAAAGTATGTTTTAGTAATCACACACTTCTCAAAATTTGAATAGAATCCAAGTGTTTCTACTTCTTGTCCAAAGATGGCAGCACACGTGGCTTGTTCCATTCATGTGAATGATTCTTTCCAATTGGATAAGGGTGATAGATTGATACATATGTAAAAATATGTGTGACAGTTATAAATTATATTCAGTTCCAATTAAGTAAGCTAATTTTAAACCAAAATGACGTCGTGGAAGGTTCCAGAATGCAGGGATTAAAGAGCTCTACACATTGTTTATTTTCATGCCCAATAGATGGCCTTAGCAGTAGAGTACCAATTGCTAATTACCCCCATCATCCACTCATTATGAATTTTATTACTTCATTTCTGTTGCTATTTGGGCACAAAAGTGCTATAAAATAGACGCACTTGAACTTGATGTTCTTTGTTGACTGGCTACAACTTAATTCTTAGAAAATTACAAATTTCACCTTAAATTTCACAGAAATATTTTCTCAGCAAACAATCGTTAGTTCAATTACATGAGGGGGTTAAGGGGGGGGGGGTGGCGGTCGCCAGATATGCCACATAAACTGAAATCTGTGAAACAATCGAAAATTTACAGTTATTTGAAAACATTTGCAATAGCCTTTATATGAAACCAAAATGTAATGAATATGTTTCATGGTATGACATACATTGTTAGTAAAAACTACGTAGAATAACAATATTGTTTCATTCTGAAAGGCATAATAACGCAGATTCCTCTTGTCCCCCCCCCTAACATCGTAACGAGTTTTACTTTACCGCCAATAGATGGCATCAGAGGCATCTTGTCCGAACTGATATATTATATGATTAGACGACCACGTGGGTCAAAAAAGTGTGGTAGGATGGTAGAGGTTAGAGAATTGGTAGTTGGTAAATTGTCCAACGATCGTTTCCTATTTAGAAATGAATATTTTTATCAGAAAATGGTGTGATTTTTTCATATACTGTCGGAAACCACCTGAGTTCACTCATGGATGTGTTTAGTATTTTCTCTCTTCATCCGAACACATGGATGTTAAGTCATGTTCCTATACAAGTGACCAAGGTAACAATCATCAGCATAGTTAAGGTGGGTGAGACGAGGTTGGGACAGCGCTGCCAAATGGAATTTCCTTGAATTGAAAATTTCATTATTCATTACAGATTAAAATGATTTAAGGAATGATATATTCCAGAAGGTACAAGACTATGGTGTAATTTAATATTCTTATGATAAGCGTAATCAACATAGACAAATCGAATAATGAAAAAGAAAAGGGTCACATTTCTGTGTCTTCGCCAACGTGTGACTGAGTTGGTTGCGTCATCCACCTGCAAATTTGTGTTTGTTAATAAGGGCGTTCCACAGTGTAAAGCACTTACAAAATAAACCTTATCACCATTTCCGAAATGTATGTATGTCAGTAAAGCTGTTTCTTGGTTCAATATCGATTAAAAGAACAGTTATGTATGTATGACGTTTTAAGTCAATGATGGGGCAATCGTCAAAAAAAAAAAAAAAAAAAAAAAAACTGATTTTGAAAGATCGTTGAGAGGAAGAGAGCAGGAGAAAAGACATCACCTTCAAGACAGAGATGCTGATGATCTCTGCAAATGAATCATAAGGGACGGAGTATATTTATAATCAGAGGAGCCAATGTTCATTTATATAGATCAAATGTAGATGTTGCATTAAGCTATGAAAGATATATAACAATTATTTGTCAAAATAAATTTTTGTAGTAAGAATATTGATCGTGATGTTTTTAAGGAATTTGGTACTGGACATAGAGTTGAAGAGGATGGTTTAAATCATTGCCAATGAATCACAAGAAAGGTTTCTTTATTATTCAATTTTGATTCGATGGAACAATCAACAAAAAGGGAAAGGTTGTTGGATGTCAAAAAAGGTTAATCGAGGTTATCATTAAAGCAATTTCCCTAAGCGTTTGAGATCCTAAGGCAGAGCGAATTCGATATTAAGGCATATTTGTAACTTATTTTAAAAAAAAGTTGAATATATATATATATATATATATATATATATATATATATATATATATATATATATATATATATATGCCTATTTATTTATATATATATATATATATATATATATATATGTATATATATGCATATATATGTATATATATGTATATATATACGTACATATATATAAATTTACCTAATAATTAGCAGTATTGAAGACATTTTATCGTAAATAGTGTTCAAAAGTGTATAAAGGTGTATTTAGAAAACGAATGCTGGAAATGAATTGAAGTAAATAACATAAAATTTAACTATTATTTTTCTCAAATATTTCTATATTCTAACATTATGTAATAATTACGTGGAACTTTGAAGGACTTAATAATGATCAATCTTATGTATGAAATTAATCACGAAACTCTGTATTGCACGACTAACGACTAATTGTTTATAATAGATGAAAATGAGATTCTACCCATCTTCACTGTTTATTCAGAAATTATTCGTGCAATTATGAATATTATAACAAACTCACAATATAGTATAATCACTAAAAGTTATATACTGCATAATTAGGCTGCATGGTTCAAATCACGTAGCGCTGGAATTGCAGCCTTATTAAATTCATTTCCGCAAACTTTGAAATAACACAGCCTTCTTTATAGTTATTCATATCATTATTTATAGTGAAGATTAATAAGAGTAGAAGGCCATGAAAATGTTCATGTTTAGGTGTTGAAAATCAATAACAATGTTATGCAAATATATTTGGTATGCTTGTCATGACACTGCACCTATTTCTATTATAAAAAGCAGACCTTGTTAAAAAGATGTTTTGCAAAATGAAAATGATATCATGAGATACAGTTAATATCATTAACACTCAAAGTAAAAAACAAAATCAAACGACATTTCTAACTGCACATGTACTTTTTGCCCTTATTCATTCATAATGAAAAATGAATTTCCCCTTTTCCAGGTCACACAGAGATTGTGTCCCACTTGGTGAACAAATGCAACCGAACAGTCGACCTGGATGCTCGTAATGCCCTCGGATTTACCCCGTTGATGAAGGCTGCCATCCAGGGAAGAACCAAGATAGCAAAAATACTATTATTTGCTGGTAAGGTTTTCTCTCTTTCGCTGTCTAGTCAGGTCAGGTGGTTCTTGTATCATTCGTTTTCTCATGTGTATTCAGAGTAGCATCTTCATTCCATTTTTTTTTTTCTTTTTTTGTAAGCGATATGAGTAGTCTATGTCAAGATTTAAACAGAAACTTAAGGATTAATTCCTTGAGGTTTTTAGTCAGCTGTCATAAGCAAAGAGATTGCTAAGAAAGCATAGAATTTTGCTATTCACATCTCATTTTGATATCAGGTAAGCCCCAGTATGCCAAATAAAGCTAAATGAAGTCATTGATATGTCAAACAAATTCAAGGAACAGATGATGATAATCCTCTTGTAAAATGTGAAAAACGCATATAACCATATCAATAATCACGTATAGTTAATAAAGATTCTATGGTGAATTTGAATATGTTTAGTTTATGGTTATGTTATCGACAGGGGCTTCGCCACACCTTCGTGATTTCGGGCGTGGATTATGCGCCGTGGAGTGGGCTCGGTACACAGGGCGGCACATCTGCTCTGAACTGATTGACAGCGTTCAAAAATCCTGCTCCAGTCACATTCGGGAACGATGGACCAGTGACCCAGATCTCAAGTCCCATTCGAGTACCTCCCTTAACACTTTAGGACAAGGAGATAACAAGGATTCGTGGATTAAACACAAGGTAAGGAAGGAATCGATTCTAATGGTGACCTTTGGTGATTCAGTTTTGTGCCTTATCTATGAAAATTATTATAATTATCACTGATATTATCGTCAGGGAAAAGATTGATCCATAACTCCTTTAGTATTAGGGTTCTCAATAGAAATTATCAGATGCGTAGGTAGAACATTCAGTTGATTTTTATGCATACAACAGAGATACTTGATAACATTCGCTTTTATGTGTTTATTTTAATGTGAAACGTTGACAAAATCAATATGAAGGGCATACTTATACAAACAAATTTTATTTTAATATCAGAGGTCTTAGTATTCAGTCAAATTGATTATATCAGATTGCAGGTATTTATGAGTTAATTGAGTGATATAACTAATTCTTTCCTTTCGGTTATTCGCATTTTCTGAAAGATGAGAAAAATACTAAATTCAAGATCATTGTGAAAATGCAAATGACACGTAATTGGGACGAACTTGCAAAACAAGTGGAAACATGGCACTAGGTAGGCCTACAGTTTTCGCAGGAGTAATTGGAAGGAAGAGGAAGGATTAACATAAGTTCTTAGGTCATTGCATCCAAGTGTTTGATTAAACTAGCATCCATGCAATGAGTTTCCGGTATTTTATTCTGGGCAAGTGACAAAGAGAAAGGAGGAAGCAGGCTTTGGAGGACCCCACCCCCCTCTCCTCCCCCGTCTCCTGCTCTTCCTCTTCTCCTTCGTAGAGGTATTGAGGAAAGGATTTTCGTGGCTGCTGGAATCACTGGTATTAAGGTCGAGTAAGGATTATTAAAGAAAGTATGCCAGATGACTAGCCTACTCTACGTGGTTCAAAACAAAATGGGAGACATCGTCGCAGAAAAAAGATGAAGTGAAAATTTTTGATAGACGCAATCTGAAACGATTGTTATTCATTCTTTAGCAAGAACGCCATTGCTGATTATAAAGATGAACAGTCGAAAATTTGCATTAGAGCTTAAATAAGCTTAAATGTGTTCTGTGGTATCACGTTTCTTTATTAATGTAAAGAATGGTGACACTGCATGAAATTATGCAGTCCTGTGACGCCAAGGGAAAAAGCCTATGACCATAACAACCATATAGAAAACAATAAGCCACACCTGAATCCTAAAAGATCTGAGAATATAGTACATCTGAAGTTAAACAAATAGTAGGTTGTCCAGGCCAACAGCGGCCCGTTGAGATACTACCGCTAGAGAGGTATGGGGTCCTTTGACTAGCCTGACAGTATTACATAGGATCCTTCTCTCTGGTTGCGCTTTTTCCCTTTGCCTACACATACACCGAATAGCCTGGCCTATTCTTTACAGATTCTCCTCTGTTCTCATACACCTTACAACACTGAGATTACCAAACAATTCTTCTTTACCCAAGGGGTTAACTACTGTACTGTAATGGTTCAGTGGCTACTTAACTCTTGGTAAGGGTAGAAGAGACACTTTAGCTACGGTAAGCAGCTCTTCTAGGAGAAGAACACTCCAAAATCAAACAATTGTTCTTTAGTCTTGGGTAGTGCCATAGCCTCTGTACCATGGTCTTCCACTGTCTTGGGTTAGAGTTCTTTTGCTTGAGGGTACACTCTGGCACACTATTCTATCTAATTTCTCTTTCGCTTGTTTTGTTAAAGTATTTATAGTTTATTTGAAAATATTTGTTTTAATGTTATTACTGTTCTTAGAATATTTTATTTTTCCTTGTTTCCTTTCCTCACTGGATTATTATTATTATTATTATTATTATTATTATTATTATTATTATTATTATTATTATTATAAGCCAGGCTATAACCCTAGTTTGAAAAGCAGTATGCTATAAGCCCAAGGGCTCCAACATCAAATTAGCTCAGTGAGGAAAGGAAGTAAAGAAATAAATAAACTACAAGAGTAGTAATAATTAGAATAAATTTTTTTAAGAACAGTAACAACTTTGAAATAAATCTTTCATCTATAAACTTTAAAAACTTAAAAAAAAACAAGGGGAAGAGAAATAAGATAGAATAGTGTGCCCGAGTGTATACCCTCAAGCAAGAGAACTCTACCTCAAAACAGTGGAAGACCATACTACCGAGGTTATGGCTCTGCCCAGGGCTAGAGAACAATGGTTTGATTTTGGAGTATCCTTCTCCTAAAAAAGATGGTTACCATAGTAAAGAGTCTCTTTTACCATTACCATGAGGAAAGTAACCAATTAACAATTACAGTGCAGTAATTAACCCCATCATCGAAGAAGAATCATTTGGTAATCTCAGTGCTGTCAGGTGTATGAAGACCGAAGAGAATGTGGAAAGTATAGGCCAGGCTATCTGGTGTATGTGTAGGCAAAGGAAATATGAGCCGTAACCCGAGAGAGAGATTCAATCCAGTACTGG
>NC_090746.1:86660458-86682958 GCF_036898095.1 Palaemon carinicauda
ATATATATATATATATATATATAGATCTATATTATAATACGTATTCAACTTGTCTCAGTAACATAGGGTCCTTTAACCTAATCTTCTTGAGAAAAAGTTGACTTAGAGAAAATTTACTATTAATATGACACTATATATCAAAAATTAGATAGGGAGGGTGTGTTGTGTTGAGATACCACCGCTAGAGAGATATTGTGTTGTTTGACTCCCCAGACAGTACTGCATTTGATCCCTATCTCTAGTTACGGAGTAGTTTTCCTCTAGTTACACATACACTGAATAGTCTGGCCTATACTTTCCACACAATCCTCTGTCCTCATACTCCTGACTACACTAGATTACCAAACGATGATTCTTCTCTCAAGGGATTAACTACTGCACTGTAATTGTTCGGTGGCTACCTTCCTCTTGGTAATAGTAGAAGAGACTCTTTAGCTATGATAAGCAGCTCTTCTAGGGAAAGGACACTCCAAAATCAAACTATTGATCTCTAGTCTTAGGCAGTGCCATGGTCTTCCACAGTCTTGGGGTAAGTTTTCTTGCTTGAGTGTGCACTCTGCCCCACTATTCTATCTTATTTCTCTTCCTCTTGTTATTTTTGAGATGTTTATAGTTTAAATATGAAAGAGCTATTTTAATGTTGTTACCGTTCATAAGGTATTCTATTTTAATTGTTTATTACTTCCCTTATAGTTTATTTATTTCCTTGTTTCCTTTCCTCACTGGGCTATTTTTCCTTGTTGGAGCCCTTGGGTTTAGCTTAGCTAGTAATGATAATAGTAAGAAACAAATGACACATGTGATAAAATAAATAAAATATGAAAAAATGTAAGGCATATTGCAAACATGATACAGAAAGCCCCTTGAAATGTATTAAAGTCAAATCCATACTAACAAAAGATACAAAACTACATATAAATGCATATAAAATATGCTTTCATAAAACATTAATCACTGCCATAGTTTATAAACTATATGTTATCAAAAATGATGATATACGCCCTCATCAAATATTTGTCACCATCAGCATTCGAAATATGATGACACTATTATTGTTTATGAACTACAATTGCATCATAAAATTTGACGGCATAGAGGACACACTGGTTAATAATGAACGATGGAAATGTAACCTTACGTGGAAAATATTTCATTAGTGACTTACAAACCAAATAATTTTGTAACCACTTATTGTTTACTTTCTAGAAAAATCAAAGGTATGATATTTGCAATAATGTATATTTCTAATTGCGAATCTGAATATAGTGAGATTACTTTACGACATACGACTGGGAATGAAAAGAAAATCATTCTCTAAATAGTTGTTGGTAGTATACACTGGACATGAAAGTAATGATGAACAGTTAATTGCAATATGTTACTTACAAAAACTAATACATAAGTAGTGTAAATGGAAGTTGCAGTTTTTACCATGTGTATTTTTTTATGTGTTGTATCAGAGGTTTTGAGTAAATTAAGATTTAATATCATTATATTTTTTACAAGACTTTTTCGTAGCGTCTTCTTTTTCATAATTAGCTACATGTGCATTTGATAAAAGGTGGGAGAATGTGAATAAAAGTATGACGACAAAAGAAAATATCCGGCTGTTTGGTAACCTAAGCCGTTGAATTCTTGCAGAAATTGAAAGACAAAGTTTGAAGAATGGTATGGTGTGCAAAATCGCCAAAATCGCGTAAAACTGGATCATATATACCTTGAAAATCACAGTTCTTGACAATTGATAAGTGTTTACAACATTCTGTATCAGACTGAAGCCGGGATATTTGCTGTGGTGAAAACTATCATCAGTTAAAATCTTTTCAAAACAGTTTCACACTACTTGCCCAAAGACCTTCATGTCAACTAGTAAATCAGAGAAGACATCGGTTTGCAGACTCCAACGGAGCCACATTTTCATCAACACCACTGTATCAATATTCTTTTTTTTTTTTTTTTTTTTTCATAAATATTTACCTGGTAACGTAACATTTTTCCACAATTAATTCTAATACCTATCCCATATCTAAGTTTTTATCTAATGAAATTATTACTTAACATTCATTTCTTTATACAAACATCAAAGTAGTAGATTGATTGATAGATTTAGAGTTCTCTGGCATCCTGATATCGAAGGTCAAAGTGATAGAATACTTCATAGATAGCAATATAGGAAGCCTTATCCACGTGTTCTTAATTACAGAAAATTGATATGTGCAATTACATATCAAACAATCGTAGGGAAAGAGTAACTCGCACAAATGCAAATAAATTCGATTGCAATATTTCAAGCGTGGATAATGAATTAAGGTCAAAACAAGCGAAAACAAAATTTAAATAGCTTAAAGGCCACTCATGAATGGCAAAGGCAAGGGACAGTGACATTGCCCTATCAAGCAGGACAATGCCCTAGAGACTGACCATATTACATATGATCAGTGCCCAAGCCCCCTCTCCACCCAAGCTAGGACCAAGGAGGACCAGGCAATGGCTGCTGATGACTCAGTAGATAGACCTATAGGCTCCCCCAAGCCCCCCATCCGCAGCTCACAAGGATTGTGAGGTTGCAGCTACCAAAGGAACTAACGAGTTTGAGCTCGACTTGAACCTCAGTCTGGCAATCACCAGGCAAAGACGCTACCACCCGGCCATCACAACCTTAAAGTTTTAAAGGATTAAATGGAAAAAGTCAGCGGACATGAACATCTATGAAGACACTGACTGCCTGATTGGATCGAAACCGAAGCCACAGCTGAAGTAGAGTCCGAATGTTCAGGTCCTAAAAGCTAAAATCAAAACTACCAACCACATACAACTTCTCTGTTAAATCTAGGTGCATTCATGGCTAATTATGTTTAATGCTAAGGAGATTTTCACTTTATATCCTATTGATACTGGCATGGTTTTATGCGTCTTCAGGGGGGCAAGCTAGCCTCAACTTGATGCCGGTCCCAAGCTCGGGTAAATGGGGAGGGTTGGCGGCAGGAAATGCATCCGGCCATGCAAATTTAGCCAAAACCAATATGGCCAGTGGAGATTGTGAGATTAATCGATGATGAAGGGTGGGACAGAGGTAGATGGAGAACATTGGCCAGAAACATTGACCCCACATAAAAGTGGGAAAAGATGCAGACAAAGAAGAAGAAGAAGAAGAAGAAGCAAAATAATTGATAATACATTGACTAAGGTTTCTCTCCCGGGATCCGGGGATCCCGGCCATTTTCCGAGGGTTAAACAATACCGGGATTTTACTTATTGTTCAGGGAATTCCCGGGACAAAGTATTGGAATTTGAAGTTGAATGATCTTCCTTTTAGTAGTTTTAGTAGTAGTAGTAGTGGTAGTAGTAGTACTATTACAGGTATTGGTAGTAGTTGCTTTTGATGATTATGTTGTTGTTAATGATGATGTGACACAATGACGTGTGCGTGTGTGGGGGAGAGAGAGATTATGCCATTGGATCTCTCTCTCTCTCTCTCTCTCTCTCTCTCTCTCTCTCTCTCTCTCTCTCTCAATAGTAAAATTAATAATTGCAAATTTCATAAGGAGTTGTCTAATGGTTAATTATTAAGTTAAAAATCACTGCAAATTTCGTAATAAATAATACCTATAAACCATGCCTTAATTATACTTTTGCTGATATAAGATTATGTTTTTCATTTTGTTATATTATCAACTGCAAAAAAATAATAGTTAATTACTAAGTTGAACTCTTTATATTATACTGTACATTGTGAGCTACTTTCATTAATATAACGTAATTATGATACCATATAATTAATCATTAAATGAAAAACTGTCACTCCAACTGAAAAGTCAACAGACAAGCCCTATGGCTTTGCAGGGTGAACAGCTAGTTAAGAAAAAAATAAAGAGAGAAAGACAGTAAAGCACATATGAGTGTACTTTCATCATCCCACGCAGATAAATTGAGTAAAAGGGTAATGAAATACCATAGTACAATGGCTATGGTACTACACTATACTTGAAAACAATGGTTATATGGTTAAAAGCCAGAGTAGCATTGAAAATAATAGTCATAAAGGCAGTTCGTAAAAAAGTAGACATCCCGGGAAATCCTTGGATCTTGGGATTAGATGAAATTTTATCCCAGAATCCCGGGACAAAGACGTCCTCAAAAACGAGAAACCCTAATTACGATATTAAATATTTGTTTCCACATTGCTGGAAATATACATAGGTAATGTTGGTAATCCTGTGTTGAATGAATGTTTCAAATTGTTTCTTTTCTACAGGTTGAAGTAATTACTATACAGTGAAATCATTACTATTAACATAATTTTTTTCTATTATTGTTATAAATATCATAGATTTGATATCTGTGCATCAACGTTAGTTGTATTTTGCTAGATAGAGCTTTCAGTGTATAAAAAACTTCTTGATCTACATGTTGTAGTTGCAAGTTAGGGAATTTCGAACGAAATCCTCTGCAATTTGTAGCATCACTTTTGACGCTTGCTGTACTACAGATTGTATAACATCTCGCATAGACATTTATGTTTTATCAATTTTTTAAAAAATATTCTGGTATAAAGACCTGCTTTACTAGCTAGATAGACTTCAGTCTTTATTAAAGATTTATAATATTCACCACAACATCCATCAATTCCCTGAGTCATAAAACGGATGTAAGAGCCAGAGTTCCAGTGTTATTCTTAATCAAGTCAACTCTCATTACTAAAATTAATAAAATCATTATCATTATTCAAATTATTAAAATCATTATTATTATTCAAATTATTAGAATTATTATTGTTCTTGAAATTATTATTATTATAAAATTATATATTATTATTATTATTATTATTATTATTATTATTATTATTATTGTTATTATTATTATTATTATTATTATCAAAAGGTAATAATAATAATAATAATAATAATAATAATAATAATAATAATAAAAGACTCATATTTTTTATATCTACAAGCAAATTTTACCTTAAAGCCTAGACTATCTCCTCACGGTATCAACTTTCACTCTCTCTCTCTCTCTCGTCCGTCAAGAAATCATTGATAAGATGTCCATATCAAAATTAACATAGTGTTCAATAATGATTATCACTCTTTGAATTAATGGTTTCCCACCACGAATCTTTGGCATTGTGTTTACTAATTGTTAGTTAGTAAGTAGTTATTGTACCTTAGGTCATTATGTCTATGTGTGGGAAGAAAGAACATTTATTGATGGTAAACTTAAAGTTTCAGGTAAACTTGTCATATCTTTATAGAATATCATATTATTTTGACAATGTTTAAGCTCACGCATAAGCATCTGTTATTAATAATAAAAGTAATTAAATGGTTGATTTAACGCATAAACATCTGTCATTAATAATAGAAATAATTAGATGGTTGGTTTAATACATAATCATCTTTCATTAATAATAAATTTGATTAAATGGTTTTATCTAACGCATAATCATCTTCCATTAATAATTAAAATGATTAGATGATTGATTTATCATTTATCTTTGCAGATCAAAAAGGCTTTCCACAAATCTGAATCGAAAAAGGAATTCAGCGTTGTTACCAACCTATCAACAATGGCCGTCTGCGCCACGTCACCACTGTTGCCAACTGCCGTCACGCAACAAGACTTAAAACCTCAACTAGTGGTTGTCCCTCAGGTTCAGGTCAGTTTGCTACATTTTCAGAACTTATTGCTGCTCTGTATTCTTAAAGAATAAGAATATAATTATTCCCTCAAGCCTTACATTGTATCCTTTACTGAATTTTTTTATAATCGAGATTAATTAACATAAAAATTGACCCGTACACTGTTCAAAGTTTGCTTTTAAAAACGGTAAATGTCTGGCAACATTTATTCCAGGATTTTTGCCGTTTTAAAAACGGATATATTGACGTAAAGGGTTATATTACGGCCACTAACCCGTAAAAGATAATAACAAAGTAAGGTAAATTTACGGTCGTATGTATTCTACTGAAATAGGGTTGAGAACAGTTTATTTTTACGGATAATTTCCGATTAAAATTACGGTTTTTTCTAACAGTGTACATAAACATATTAATACCTATTTCTATCATAAAAGGTCTATTCTATTATAATTTATTATTCCTTTTCACCAGATAACCGAAGTGAAGGTTCCAGATTGCTACGAAGACCCTGAAGATGCCCTAAGTCAACTCCCTCCTCCTCCACCACCTCCAATCTTAGTCACTGAAGAACCGCCTCCCAAATCTCCAAAGAAGCAATCCAAAAATAGCTCCACATCAGCAACCTCCTCTTCCTCCTCCTCCTCCGTTGTCGCATCCCAAGACAGTGCCTCCACATCTTCCACCACACCTTCATCGCCTGCGTCTGGCACTTCCACGTCAGCAGTCGCATCCTCCTCCTCCTCCTCCAGCAGTACTGCAGTCGCCTCCACCACGCCCGTCTATTCGTCCTCTTCCGCCATGGAGGACACGCAAAGCGTTGGTGCAGAGGGAGGCGCCGGTGACCCCAAGAGCAACGGCTCGGCCAAGTCCGTTGTTTCTAGCAGTAAATTACCTTTTTCGAACAACAAGAAGAGAAAGTAGATCATTGAAACACAAACTTACAAGCGTAGCTTATTGGTAACGAAGACCATGTTTATTTATATTAATGTTCACGTTAACATTTCCGACTTCCTCACCACCACAGATGGGGACGGAGGGACTATCCGTAATGATCTTTTTAGCCCGTTAAGACTTTTCGTTTAATATATATTTATCATCTTTTTGTTTCCATTATTGCTAATAGAACTGTTAATACCTTTCTTATAACTACCTACAATGATTGTGTCTTATAATGCCTATAAATTAGCTGTTAATATTGATTACATTTTACGGGGTGCATTATTGCAAGAGCCCGTGTGTGGCCGGAAGGGCCAGGTAATCTTCGACAACAAAAATGTTGACTAGAATAAGCAATATAGTTTTCTGGATCATCTTCCATGTAAAACAATACATGTTTCAACATAATCAGCAAATACCGTTAGGAAAAATCTGCTCAGAGAATATTTGAACACCTCTAAAGATGACTCGTTTAACGTGCTGTTTATGCGATGAGTGTTTTATAAACACACTGATATATATATATATATATATATATATATATATATATATATATATATATATATATATATATATATATATAGGTATGTATATATATGCATATATATATATATATATATATATATATATATATATATATATATATATATACATATGTGTGTGTGTGTGTGTGTTTGTGCGTTTGTATGCGTGCATGTGTGTCTGTTTGTTTGTTTATGTATGGGTGCGTGCGTGTATATTAGCAAAATGTGTGGTATTGCAGGGCGACTTACAGTCAGAAATGACCCAACATTGTTCTTAATGAAGTCTTGCTGACGCACAAAAATCTAGTGATTTCCTCGAGAAAGGTTATTTCATCTAAGAAATTAATTTATATCTTGAAGAATTGTGTCTAAAGCGACGAGCTTTGGTGACACGCTTGCCATTAGTAGTACATCGCGTGATTTAATTTGGCAAATGAACGCAGGATTAACGTTTTTTTTTTCTTTGAAACTATTGTTTACGATATATACTGTATTCCTGCTGTCACAAGAACCTACAAGTGGTAAGATTGATTGATTTACATCCATCTCGCAGTGCATGAGCTGAGATTTAAGGCTGTGTTCAAGACCACAGCTTCAGAGCTGTTTTTCCAATGGCACTTCCGTAACCCGGTATTACTCAAACAGTATAATCATGATTTATGCTACGTAATTTTGTAGAACAGAAAATACAGTAATCATATCACCCAAACATTAGGATTGTCTCACCGGTAGTGATGATGAATAAGTTCCTTAAAAGAGAAGTAGTGTTAAGTGTTTTTGTTTTTAGCAAAGCTAATCATTGTTATCATATTGCTATGTTATACACGGTCTGTATATCAGTTTGAATATAACCAGTTTACATTTCATCATATTGCAATATGAAGAGAAGTGGTCAGTCTACAAGATCAGATCAGAGTAGATGGTGTCCAGAGGGCATGGAAATTAGGTTCATCAGGCACCCTGGGGTAAGGTTAGGTTATGGAACGTTTGACTGGGCTGTATCCTGTCTTAAATAGGGGTATTTTCTTTTTTAGTGGAATGTAAATGCAGAAAAGGTCAGTATTCCTCGAAAATGGGTAGTATGAGAACAAAGGTATAGAATATTCCTAGGATGAAGGATGATATGAGAACGTAGGTATAGAATATTCCTAGCAAGTATGACGATATGAGAACAAAGGTATATAATATTCCTAGCAAGAAGGATGGTATGAGGTATAGAATATTCCTATTCCGAGTAAGAAGGATGTTATGAGAACAAAGGTATAGACTGTTCATAGCAAGTAGGATGATATGAGAACAAAGGTATTGAATATTTCTAGCAAGTATAACGATATGAGGACAAAGATATAGAATAATCGGTATGATGCATCTATTATCATTACGGTACATTGGGATCAAATCTATGCGCATACCCTGCGAGACAAGATTAGGCATAAGCATGTAACTAAGGCCAAGACTTAAGATGAGCCCCTTACAAAATTGAGTGAAAGTTGTCTGTAGGTAGTGCAAAATGGGTTGTTGATTCATTGGCCTATGCACTGTCTAAATCTTATCAATATTCAGAAGAAAATTAAAACAGAAAATATTTATAGTGATTGTAAAGGCAAGTCTCTTAGATGTGTTTGAATTTTAGCTGAGCAGATTTTGAAACTATGCCTACATACCTATCTCTCCAACTCTCTATATATATATATATATATATATATATATATATATATATATATATATATATATATATATATGTATATATATACATATATATATATATATATATATATATATATATATATACATATATATACACTGTATATAAACGTACCATAAGCAACAAATTTTCTAATGTGCCATCTCTTTCATATTTGAGAATCCCAAGCCTTTAAATACTTAGGGTATTATATTGTAGAATGTTGTTAAATTGATTGACTGTGTTACTGCATAGAGGCTGTATTTTTCAGTAAAGATATGCATGAATGTCGTAAGGATGAGGAAGTGTGTTACACCGCTGTGGCTGTAATTTTTATAATGTTGTGCCTAACTATTCTGAATGATGGATTTTCGTCTGAGACTCATCTCCTAGGTCTGATAGATATTTCTTGAATGCCTTACTTTCAGGAACACTTTTGTTTTATGGTCTATGAAGAGCAATGCATTGCTCAGACGATACCTTGCATTGATTTTGTAGCAGATGACTATTGCTGGTTTAAGAGACCATGAGTTAACCAGACCAGATTACTTTGAAGAAGCATATCTCTTGCGTCATCTTTTAAATACAAAATAACCACAACTCGGTAAGGTTTAGTAGACATAATGTAAATTCTTTTCACAGTTTTAGATTATGAGCATCCAGGGAAATTGAAATCATACTTACTACTTGGAAATCATGATAGATTTAGTTTTTTAAAAAATTTCGAGGTGATTCTTCTAAATCAAAGGCTGAATTTTTATCTAACAAAATAATTAGTATAATAATTCTAGTTAAAGATATATCTCCTAATGACTATATCAGATTTAATGATATTTATAAATTCCATATGTGTCAAACAAGGCCATTTTAGACCTAATTATGAGTAATACTAAATCTAGATTTGAGATTTGAGATGATACAAAAAAAAAACTTTGTTTTTTTTATTTTTAATGATAACTGAAGACGAAAGCTACTTGGTCTCATTACTATTCCATATATATTGGAGACATTATGGCATAAGGACATCTGTCCATAGTTCAGCCCTAACTGTTAAGCTTATTTCATAAAAGCAGTATGTATGAATGTATGTATGTATGTACAGTACGTATGCATTGTATGAAACAAGAGACTAGAATTTCTATAAAACTAACAAGTTCAGAAATGTCTGAAATATTTTTCAACTACATTGTTCGCCTCCTGACTGGGGAGTGTCATAGGGAAATCTTTAGCTCCTATTGTCACGTTAAGTATATTTATGCATATTCGTATAGAATAATTCACCTTATTCTCAGCAACTGGAGATGATAATCATATATTCTTCAGAAAATGAAATATGTTGGGAAACAATTAATTCCAATCTATTCGTCTATCCTGTTAAATGTTATCCAGATGTTTTACCTTTTTTTGTATCATTGTAAAGAATCATTGTCATATAGAAAGTGCATGGCAGTTTGAATCATTTAAACAGAATACAAAAGACATATTAACGATAGGTAAACAGGAATTTCAATGTTTATGATGACGTCATAGCTGTAGTAGAAGGGGCAACTTGATAGTTTGTATCAAATTGACTTCAAGATTCTCAGCTTCCGAGTAAAGTTTCTGTTGTCCTATCAGGTGGTAGACATTACTTTCCTCCCTGATTCCTATTATTTTTTCCATACTTAATATGGAAAGCTAGTTATTTGAAAGTACCTAAATAGCAAAATATTGCTGTGAACTCACTCCTGTGGTTTGGTTGTGCTGTAATTAATTAACGTAAGTGGCCCTGAGTTAGTGGCCGTCTTCTATAAGTTCAATTTTTCTCTTCATTATATATTCATTTTTGCCTGTTTACCTATCATGAATATGGGATCTTTTATCACGATGACATTTTCCGGTTATGCATTTTGAATAGAGTATTTGTGTCACACTTTGTTTTTGTTTTTGAAATGTGTAAGCCTTATACCTTCCATTCAAACGATCCTTTAGCATACATTCATGTCGCTTTCCGTTTAGGCAAAAAGAAAAATATCTGTAATAACTCTACACCAGTTAGTTGTATGAACCATTTGTACTAAAAATTCCAGTTGCATTTTGTCTAAAACTTAACATGTTTTGCTATAAAGGCTTTGAACATATATAAAAAGTACATTTTTCAAATAAGCAATTTGCAAACTATAAATTTTCCATGATTTTGTAATTTCTATCTTTTTTTTCCTGATTTCCGCTTCAATCGTTAAACAACTGTCGGATCCTGTCAATTGATTTGAAGCTTTTAACTTCTTGGGCGGCCATCCATAGGACAAATAAAGCATATTTTTCCCCCTGTTACAACACAAGCAAAGCAACACGTTTCTCGATGATGAACAGATAAACTCATGTGATTCAACAGGAAAATGTACTCAAGAAGTGAGTAGAAAGTTTATCTGTATGATAGAAGAGAGTGACATAATCTTATTTGGCTACATATTACAGTTATCAAGAACATGCTAGAAATATTTTGAAGTTTTTACTGAGAGGGACTCTCTCTCTCTCTCTCTCTCTCTCTCTCTCTCTCTCTCTCTCTCTCTCTCTCTCTCTCTCTCTCTCTCTCTATATATATATATATATATATATATATACTATATATATATATATATATATATATATATATATATATATATATATATATATATATATGCATATATGTATATATAAATACACACATATATATATATATATATAATTTATATATATATACATACATATATATATATATATATATATATATTTATATATTTATATATAGGCATGCATATACTGTATATACATATATATACTTAAGTATATATATATATATATATATATATATACACATATATATATATATATATATACATATATATATATATATATATATATATATATATATACATATATATATATATATATATATATATATATATATACATATATATATATATGTGTGTGTGTGTCTGTGTATGTTTTTGTAAGTAACAGCAGCCAATGACTTTAAATTTCTGTGTGATCAAGGAAACTCACTTTTTTATAACGTTGCAGCAGTGTTGAAATAGATTCATATTCTATTTTTATAAAGCGAGTTTATTTAATCACACAAATATGTAGAGCCATCTGTAACTGTTACTTATGAGCATTCTGTAACAGGGTTGGTACAGCATAATCGAGAAGTATACAATCAGTATTTGAACCAAAACAAAAAAATTACTGTTGCCAAATGAGACACTTAATTACTAAAAGATAATTTCGAATGCCTGATAAATCTAAAAGCAATTACATACACAATGGCCTACACACACTTGCATACCAAATGTATGATACATTACTCTAGAATTATTGACAAAATGAACACAGATCGTATCTCGAGGTAGATCGTATCTCGGGGTAGATCGTATCTCGAGGTAGGTTGTATCTCGAGGTAGATCGTATCTCGAGGTACACAAATCATACTCCTATAAAAATTTAAGATAACCTATATTTACTTTCCTATAAGAAAAGAACTATCGTTTTAGCCTAGGACAGGATGAAGCTTCATCTCTATTTAAACAAAATATGTGACCGAGTTATAATAAAGAGACATCATCATATGGTAATAAGAGCCCCTTAACATCCCATAGCCACTTTGTCGTTAGGACTAACAAGACTTGCTGTTAAGCCCGCCCTTATGCATTGTTATGTAATACGAACCTCATATAGAAAATACTCTTAGAATTATTTTCCCTTGATGATATAGTTAGGATAACAGTTTGCGGCTATTATACGATGGCCTGATTACTGGCAGTTAGCAATAGATTTTCTGTCACATAAAGACTGTTCTCAAGGGATGTTTTATTAATGGAGTGCAAGAAAAATAAAAAAGATTTAATTATCATCTCTTTTATTAACTACCTCTTTTCACTTCGTATTTATCTAAGGAGTCTTGATAAATTCGTAGTCTCAAATGTTTTTTTATTGTTGTCAATAATGCTTAGAAGATACTTACCGACTAATTGGTGAATACATCCTTATGAATAATTCAGCATACGATAAATCAAAGAAATGTGCTTCCTTCTTTCAGATAATCCCGTAATCTATTTTGAAAACACACCGAATTACCAATTGCCTATAATTGATAATACAATATACACTTCTCTCTGAACTAATTCCATTTACCAATAACTCAAAGTAGTTTAGTAATTAGAATTTTAATAATGAAATTTTGTATTTCTGTGCTCACTGATGTTCATGCTGCCTCTCCTGAAGTCCTTTAATCGACACATTCCGGTAAAAAAAAAAAAAAAAGGAATATGAAAAAATTTCTTTCGGGTCAACTAAAACATGCCCTGTAGAAAGGAATAGAATCCTGTAGCGATAAGTGATAGGATTCAGCCTAGGTTGTGTTGTGGAGGACATTATCCTAGGAGGATTAGAGGATTAATACTTTTCCTCCAAGACAGTATCCTTCTTTTTGGGGAGGAGGGTGGTCATGTATATAAACAATAGGTGAGTATAGAAACAATAAATTTATCATTAAAATTCTAATTATTTCTCTACAGTATATCTCCCATGATTTCCAAATTGCTGACTCCCAGGCCCTGTTGGAAGTAGGGCACGATTTAAGGAAAGAGAGGGCTAAATTTTAGTACAAGTTATGCAATAAGATCAAGGGTTACTAACCTGGTTTAGATTACTTGTCAAGCTTACTTTGATAAACCGTTTAAACTGTGGTTTGAAAAACGTAATTCCAGATTATTTACTAAAGTAATTAAAAATACAATAGATACAGTAGATTGCCTTTTTAAGATAATGGTTTGCGACTTAGCCACGGTTGAATCCCGCGAGGGCAAAGAGGTTTAGTCGAAGCAAGGGTCATTCCACGTGTATGCCCTGAGGCCTGCTTAACACATGAGATACGAACTGGCAGTGCTGTAAATTTTACTGCCACGTTTAGATGAAACGTTTAATTTCATCGTGGTTAGACTCAAGGAAATTAGGAGGGCATTTAATGATTGGCAAAATAGATTATCATAAACCAATTAGATTTTTGTTGCATGCTTTTTGCTGGCTGCATATACCATACAACCGGAGTGGGAATACTTAATTTGGCAACGACGGTCCCCATCTAAGCCCTGTCCAACTTGCCATTAACTTTAAGGAACCGATAGATGTGATAATTACTTTGTCGTGTTTTGACATCACACTCCGTTCGTCCCATACCAGCATGTCCCCTTTTACTGTCAATGGATCCAGCAACAGCAAGGGACCAGATTCCAAAGAGCCTTGTGATATTCGAGACGTTATTGAGGAACCAGCGGGCCCAGTTAGAAGGCAGATTGAGGCTAGGATTGAGCTGGAAAAAAGCATTGACTTCATCTTAAGACAATATTTTTAGACACGGCCAAAAGGCAGATTTGAAGACTGCCATTCTCTGGACGTGAGCACCTAGAAAAGGGCATGTGAGTTAACCCAATCAATTGCCATTCCCCTTTTAAACAAGTTATCAATTTACTTGAAGTATGATATCGTTATAGCATTACACGTTCCGGATATGTAACTTTATGTCTTTTCTTATTGATGTTATTTAAGTCACAGGTCACTGACCACTTGTCTGACCTCACAGTACACCTTAGTTTAGTGAAAGGTTATTTGTTCTATTTAGTTTTAAATTCTAACCTCGTGTGTTCATTTCGCATACTATTTTCATAAAGTATTAATTTGTGTTGTAAAATTTTGATAAACATTTCTCCAATTATCAATTTTAAGCGTCGTGATTTGAATAAGCCGTTTAATTTATCTTGCTTTTCATTATTGCTGTAAATTGGTGTAACAGAAATTAGATCAGGTAGTATCCACTCATACCTTTGCTCTTTTCATTTGAATAATTATGTGTTAAACAACAGTAAAATAATCATGGCTTTGGGATATTCCTGGTAAGTAGAGTTAAGCAGGTGAGTATAATTTTGGCATATATTGCTAGTGGCGCTAGGTGAATTCAAGCTTTCTCTGTGAGTATAGGATATTGTTTTACTGAACCTTCATATCCTTTTTCTTAAATATTGTCTATTTCAACTAATATTACTTGTTAACTATGTTACATATGTCAGTATTAGCCTACAGTCCAAGTTGAATCAGTTCCACATTATATCTCCTTTGTTTGTGTGTATGCACTAAGGGACTTTTTCTATTCCCCCTCTTTAAGGTTTCTTGAATCTGAAAATCAGATTGTTGCCATAGTTAGTTATGCTATGTGTTTAGAATTCAGAAGTGGCTTTATGCAGTATCCATGAACTGGGCATGCGGAAATTTCCAACTTTCATAGATTTGCAATCATTTGTAGGGAACCCCCTTTGTGGAATTGTGACATATACTATGTTTATTGTTTCTTTTAAGGATTCCATATTAAAAAAATAATCTAAAATTAAAGTCAGTCAGTACAGATACACTTTACCCCTTCATACGTGTAGTAAAATATTGATCGTTTCAGTTCTTTTGAAATTAAGAAATAAGAATTCCATAAGAATTTGAAATATGCCTTAAATTTTACATATGTTAGTTTTGAGAATGATAAACAGGGTATGTTTATGAAACACTCGGTGTTTTTGACAGAGTCCAAAGATCGACATTAAGTCTCCTATCCCTTCTTCATCACGTCGTAGAGGAAGATCCCACGTTAACGTAATGAAAATATTTCACGAAAAATATTCTGTCAACTTGTGAGAATACTGATGCTATGTGCTCATCACATTCCACTAACAAAAGTAATCAAGCTTTCTTTCAAACACCTCACTGCTCATTGTATGTAATTGCTCTTTTTAAAGGTGTCTATAAAAAGTGCATAGATGATTTCGTCTCTTTTACTTACTTTATTAAATCCTTTTCTTTGTTTGTATCATTGATATTTGATCGAATGACTAGTCACACAATTCAAGGTAGATGGAGTGGTAGATATAATGTTTTATGGCAAAGCGAATCATGTGGATAGAGATATAATCTTATCTGGAGTCATTGCTGTAACTTCTTCTATGTCATGAGCGAGATCCTTCCTGCAAGAAGATTAGATAAGAGTGAAATAATTATATGGAGTAAGTTACTAAATTCTATTCTCTCTCTCTCTCTCTCTCTCTCTCTCTCTCTCTCTCTCTCTCTCTCTCTCTCTCTCTCTCTCTCTCTCTCTGTGTATATATATATATATATATATATATATATATATATGTAAAATATAAAATATAATATATATATATATATAAAAATATAAAATATAATATATACAGTATATATATATATATATATATATATATATATATATGTATATATATATATATATATATATATATATATATATATATATATATATACATATATTCTTTATGTCTTCAAAACTAGTTTTACGAATGTTTATAGGAAATACCTTTTCTTCTTTTCTTCCACCTTCTCCAGGTCAGCCACGGTATTAGGAAGAGCCATTCCCAGGGTTTCAGGTACCAAAGAATATACCATACATGCCACAATGGATATACCTCCACACAGTACTGAAGGACCCCACCAGTATATAGCACCCTGTAATAAAAGGACAAGAGTAACAATTATTATTATGTAGGTTTTTACGAGGAAAATTTTATTGAACCTTCCTAATATGTGTGTTTTTTTTTATTATTCATTTCTCTAACACCCAGCTTCCAGTTACCAGAAACCTTTTTCACTGCGGACCAATTATACATAACACAGTTCCTTTTGGTATTCCCGAAATTCGGAATACCAATTATTTCTTAACTTTACGATATTCCGGTTATCTCTATTTTTACGGCAGTCTAGAAATTTATCTTAGGGGTTGAACTAATTCCCATTAATACTAAGAAATCCTGGAAAATTCCATGGGGTTAATGACAACAAAGGCTGTATCTTTCTTTCAAGGACTTGCACAGGAGAGTAGATAGGAGTGTGAATGATAGAAATATCAGAATTCGGGTTATTAAAGAGCATTTTATGGATTCCAGTTGCTGTGAAAAGATATAGAGAAATCTTCATAATGTAATCAATATGTTTGGAGGTGGGAATGATAGTTTTAAGAACACTTTAGGTGTGATTATTAAGTATGATGGGAAGGTAAAAAGGTTCTAAGAACAGAGAGAGAGAGAGAGAGAGAGAGAGAGAGAGAGAGAGAGAGAGAGAGAGAGAGAGAGAGAGAGAGAGAGACAGAGAGAGATAAACACTATTATTCGCCTAATATAAAAGGTTACTATTTACAATTAAATCTCGTAGAAATCACTGAGACTGTCAGAGAAGAACATGAAATGTAAAAGTTAACCATTGTTAAAAGAAAGTTGTTATGATTTGTAAACAACAGAAAACATAGTTGTGAAGATCAGTTGAAGATGACTCACAAGAGCGTTTATGATGTAAGGAACAATGATCGATCCAGTTTTGGAGACCATTGCGCAAGTCCCAAGTCCTCGGACTCGAACCTCGGTTGGGAAAAGTTCCGTTGCGTGAAGGTAGACGATCTGGTATGCCCCAGATATAGTCATCTTACCAATTAGCGCCATTGCTGTCGCAACCCAACCTGTTCAAAAAATCAATTATGGTTACATCTTCAAAAAAGCTAATTGCAAAATAATAAAACCTCTGGATGGTTTGCATAACCAGATGGACTGATTCCTCTTTTATACATATAAATGAAAATGTAGTGTTGATTATTTAAACCTAATCCAGTAAAGTGAAATAAACAATCTTGGAAAAAAAATGTTCCTTAACTGGAAGAATTATGTTCGACCATAAGGAGCCTTATTTCTAATTGTTTGTTATAAGAAAGAATGGTTTGAATATTATGTAGGATTCTTACGTAACAATGGTAGGTAGTAAAGAGCATCTACATTATCGTCTTTCTAGTTGTCCGTCTTTTCTAATTTAGCGGGACATTTTTGCCTTCATTGACAAGCATGCTACACCAACAGGAAATATACAAATATTATCAAACAATTACGCTCGTATAGTCATATGCATAGACACTTGCACAAATATATGTATTTAGTATACATATCTGTATATATACATGCATATATGTATAATTACATACAATACACACACACACACACACACACACATATATATATATATATATATATATATGTATATATATATATATATCATCTATTAAAAAGCAAGTTCATTAGATGAACAACCAGACCTCTTGCACTGTTTTGTTTATAACATGTGAGGTTCTCCTTCGCTTGAAAATATTCATCACTCAAATTTTGATGTTTTTACAGTTAAATACCATGCCATGTGGCCCTCTCCTCTCCACCGATGAAAGCGACGTCACTAATGGTGGAATACTTGACCAGGTGGTTAATGGTTTGCCGCGCCCATTGGCCTTCTTCAGTAGAAAACTGTCTAGGATGGAATCCGGCTACTGTACCTTCGACCGCGAATTGCTAGCGGTGCATATGGTAGTCCGTCACCTTCACTTCTTCTTAGAAGGTACACCCTTCGTTATTCACACAGACCCCATGTCTCTAGAGCACACCATTTCACAGACTGACGCCTGGTACGTTCATCAATGCCGACATCTCTCTGCCGTGACTGAATATAACTGCACCCTTCAACACGTCCTTTGGAAAATCAATCCCGTCGCTGATACTCTGTCAAGAAACACATTGGCCCTCATTCACCTGGGATTGGATTACGATTCCTTAGCAGAAGCCCAACGAAAAGATCCAGAGTACCAAGCATGCAGGACATCCTGCTCATCCCTTCATTGGGAAAACATAACACTCGACGACTCCAACGACCCCCTCCTTTGGGTCGTCAGTATTGGTAGGCCACAACCATGAATACATGTCCCTATGCACTGACTGGTGTTTGATTTCATCCAAGCCCTCCCACAGCCCTTGTGACGATCTACTGCACAGCTACTGAAAACGAAATTACCTGTTCACTGTCACTGACTGCTCTACTTGATGGCTTGAAGCCATCTCCAAGCAAACTTGAACATCTGCCTCGTGTACATTCACCTTACTCTCACGGTGGATAGCGAAATTTGGTATCCCTGAGCATATTACTTTTGACAGGGGTACCACTTTCATCTCTTAATTGTGGACATCATTAGCAAATCTCCTGGACATCACCTTACATCAGACAACCACCTACAACCCTACCGCTAACGGAATGGTTTAATGTTTTCATAGCACCTTCAAAGCAACCTTGATGTTCTGCTGCAATGTTTCCAACTGGTTTACTCAGCTTCCCTGGGTCCTCCTGGGATTGATGACCACTCCTAATGATGGCCTAGATGTCTTGGCAGCTGGAATGGTGTATGGTGACCTGTTGGTTGTCCCTACCGATTTTATTTATTTCTTCAACCTTCTCCGACAATCTCTAGCACCTATGTCATGTTGTGGAAAAATTTACTCCCTGCCATCAAACTTACAAGCCCCAAGAGAAATCCATCGACAACTCCACTCCTGAAAAAGGGGACAGCCATACAATACCGACTGAAGTTGAAGTGAATGTTTGAAGGCATTGATGCCCACTAAACGAGAAGCTTAGGCAGCGATGAAGTCATCTACCACCCACCAATGCCAACCTACGTCCCTGCACCAACCAATACCCGTAACACCCACTGGATGATGCCTCTCACCCTCAGTTGTGCTATTACTTACAGGGATTCATGACTACTGCTAAGAGATATGCTACCAAATGTTAATGGTAAGAAAATTTGTAAGTAGTCAGTCACATGTGGTAATGGCCTCCCCAATAACTAATCTCCACTTTATGTATGAGTCAGGATTTAATGTTTGCTTTCTCATAGATATGGATGACTGTCGTTTCCCTCTGCCTCCTTCCTCACAAGGGCGCGACCCTGTCATTCCAAAGCTGCTGCCGATTACCAGAAATGTTTTTGTTATAAACCCTGAATTTGTATTTGTAATGTTTGCAGCAACAAGCCGTGCTAGGCAACAAAAAATTACTTCCATGGAACTCACGGTTATTTTGAGTATACATAATAAAATTCTTTTGATTTCGATAATTGTTATGGCTCATCTTCATTTCCATAAGTTGCACCATACATTAATTTTACTTATATCTCAGTGATGAAATATGCAAAATACAAATACCTGGGTTTTGATCACTTGAAGGTTTCTAAGAATATAACTGTCAATTAGCAGTATTACTACCATAAAAAATAACCTTGTTTAGTCCCCACTTTCTTAACATACTCCTGATAGTAAAGGGATATAGGAATTAATATTCCATAATAAATTATTTCTATTCACTGCAGTAAAGAATAACTTACCCTTTGGAACACACGTGAGAAGCAGAAGGGACACACCCGTCAGCAGAAAGCAAATGACGTTAGAGCGCTTTCGCCCTAGGGTGTTGATCATGGGTAGGGTAACAGTACTACCAGGGATTTCCATGATGCCGCAGAGAGCTATGTAAGCAAATGGGTCCGTTCCAAAGTTACCACCGCTTATCGACAGCCCGTAATAGACTGTGCCGCAGACCAAAAATAAGCAGTATAAGCACAGGGTGATACGTCTCATTACCGGGGTCCTGTTTTAGGAAGATTTAGTTATAAACGTCTCATTAACGGGGTCCTATTTTGGGAAGATTTAATTATAAACCTCTCATTACCGGGGTCCTGTTTAAGAAAGATTAACTGGTTTTATTATAGTTACAGACGGGGAAAGCTTTCCTACTAAAAAAAAGTTTTTTCCTACAGAAAAACGGCTGTTTTCTTCGAATATTGCACTCATTTTCACCGCAAATTATTACTTATTTTACCGATTTACTTATAAATGAGCTGAAATAATTTTCCCTGTAAACAACAAAAATTATGATTTATTATTTAATAATATAGCGAAAATATTATTATTGAAACTATATAGCTCTTCCTTACAAGTACCTAAGGTGACATCATGGTAGCTTTGTAGAAATACATTACTCTACAATCTTCAAGAAATAACTGTATATATATATATATATATATATATATATATATATATATATATATATATGGAGATAGATAGATAAATATAGATATATGTATATATATACATATATATATACATATATATATATATATATATATATATATATATATATATATATTCATATATATATATATATATATATAACGATATATATATATATATATATATATATATATATATATATATTTATATCTATATATTTATATAGATAGATATACATATACATATGTATATATATAAATATATATAGATATACATATATATATATATATGTATGTATATATATAATGTATATATATCTGTAAATCTGTATATATATGTATATATATATATGTATATATATACATGTATATATATACACACATATATATATATATATATATATACATATATATACATATATATATATATATATATATAATATATATATATATATATATATATATATATATATATATATATATATGATCGCTCCCAGCTGTCCCTGTACCTCGGTAGGGGCGAAGGGAAGTATTAATACCCTGATGAAAGGGGATTGCGTGTATGTGCGTGTGGGTGTCCGTGTCCGTGTATGTGCTTATCTATCTAAATATTTAGCCGTCCTTTTTGGCGGGTCGTGTACACTAGTCTGAAATTAATTGAACTAATTATACAAAGAAACATGGCTTAGGTAGCCCATGCTTCACTTGATAACAAATTAAATTTGACCATAATAGAAATTCTTACTGATAAATTCAGGGAACGTAACTGATCATACAACCTCATCTTGCCTTATTGGCGTAGATTTATAAATTCCTCCATTGTGAGACCATGTTCATGTGATGTCGAAATCCCTTTAATGTCCACTCGGCTAATTTTCTCAACATAGAATTCTGTGAAAATATGCGAAAACATCTTTTCTACTGTTTAGTATAAACTGAATATAAAGTAATCGTATTTCTACAAGAAGGAAACATGCTATAAAAAAACTGGCTTTAGGGTAACTTACCGAAACAGAATATATATCTGATCTCTCATCATCATCAACAACTTCATAAATTGTGAATTACCAGGTTGTGGCTGCCTTTTGTACTGGTTACTCTGTAAGTAACAGAAAATGGCCAAATGATATTGCAAAATTAATTTTAGCTCAATTTTCCAAAAGGATACGAAATTCTGCAACACCTTACCCATTTACCTATACGACCCCCCAAAATATATATACAGTACATAACTGTTTCATGTCTTTGAGGTTAACAAATCTCCTGTCGTGTTTGTTATTATGATACCCATAGCTTTCAGTATCACTTTTGATTCTAACAAATAGAGTTCAAATGTTTTATAACCTATATACGAATGTTAATCAATACTTCAAAAAAATTCAAACATTTCTTTACTACCCATTTGAGAGGTAATCCTTGTTCAGTAGGCAGATATTTCACAATCTATATGAGAATGTAAATGCAATACACGGAAAATTTTAATTTTTCAAAGATTTCTTTAATACCTGTTTAACAGGCAATCTTTGTTCTATACACCCTAATGAGGTGTAACCAGTATGAAAGGTCTTACTTCAGTCTGCATCAGTTTCATTAAGGAACGTAGTTCTTCTTCAGGTGGTAGGGTGGCTTTGTTCAGACGAGCTGCTCTCTGAAGCACCTTCAATGCTTGCTCGTGGAAACCCTTCAGTATCAGCCAGCGAGGAGATTCATCAACAAACCTTGCAATTGGGGATGACCAAGAGTTAATTGAAAAATGCCTAG
>NC_090746.1:86687958-86702958 GCF_036898095.1 Palaemon carinicauda
TTTGCTTATTAAATCTGTGATAAGACTGATACATTGTGTGGTTATAAACACACTAATAGTATTTAATTTATAATACCCACATTGAGCAAAATCTGGGACTAGTATGTCCTAAATTTCGCTAATGTCATCTTATGTATTGCAATATTCGTGGATTGCAGGCCAATATTCAAGACCTTATAGTTGCTTCCAGTAACCTTACGGTTTCCTCCAGACAGTATGATATCCTATTATGCTCAGAAACTTTAATTTCTGAAATGAAGCACTCATCAGAGCTCATTATTGAAGGTTTTATTCAACCAATAATTTTTGGAACGGGATGCCATTCCTAGAGCCAGGGGAAGGGCGGTGTATATTAGGACTGACAACCCTGCTTCTTATAAGCCATGCAATGAATCAGAATATCATGAGCTTCAAGTAATAAAAGTTTGAGGCAGGTTTATGTTCTAACTATCGGAATTCAGACTTCGATTATTTATTTTCTAATGAGTTTTTACCATTATGGCTAAGATACGAGATGATAGAAAGGCCTCTGTTGTTCTTGTTGGTGATTTTAATACTCTCCACTTGGAGTAGTTAAATTATGTATTTCCTACTTATTGTCGAGGTCTAAAAGCTTTGGACTTTGCCTCTATCAGTCTGTAAACAAATCATAAGTGAAGCTATTCACAGGTCTGGTAACTGCTTAGACTTGGTATAAACTGACTCCTCTGGTACCTTAACAAGTAAGGTCAGTCTCCATTTCTGATCATGCCTTAATTTCGTAGTAGTTATAATTGAATACTCTGTCCCTGATATGGTATACTCATGTAAGATAAAAAGAATCTCAAGTAGAATGGAATGGCATTTTGAGTAATCTTTTGAATTTGAACTATTCACAATTGTATGAAAGTGTTGAGCCAATTGAACTGTTGAATGAAAATCTGGTCAATATAAAGGATAGGCGTATCCCCTCATGTGTGCTAAAATATAGTGAAAAACAAACCATGGTGGCATTTGTTGAGGCTCGAGGTGAGGATGGCAGGTTCATCCTTGCCAAGATTCTTGGACATGATGTGTCCTACCATGCTAGTGATATTTTTAGCTTTATATAAGAAGCAGGTCTTCTAAAACACATTCAACTTTTAAGATAACATCTTTGCTTCTATGGTTTTAATTGAATATTCTTTTGTTTCTTTTATTTATAATAAACGATATCGGCGTCAATGGCCTTCGATGTCAGGATGCCAGAAAACCTCAAATCAATCAATCAATCAATGATGACTGTAAACGTGCTTAATTCGAGAAGTAGGAGACCTGTCATCTTTAGAAGGGTAACAGATCAGCATGGACTTAGGATAACTGCACTCATTTAGGAGCCGTTACTCAGAGAGTTTATGAATAAACTAAAAAGGAATACAATTTAACCACAAAAATCCCTCTCTGATACAGCCCAAGAATATAAGTGTTGAGCTATCCTTAAATCTGTACTTTTTGGGGTAGACATCAGTTCCTTCTTTATTTAAACCAAGTGGTTGTCACTCACTGTCCAAATGAAAAGGCAACCCTTTTGGCTAATGCGTTTGAACCTTTAAGTCTTACCTCAGATGTCAGAGTTGTTATGTAGGTTGAATTGTCGAAATCCCATTCCGTGCAAGGCATCTTCTCCATCCCTTCAGAGGTCTCCTTGTTGTACCAGCAAGATTCTCTGCCAAGGAAATATATATATATATATATATATATATATATATATATATATATATGTATATATATATATATATATATATATATATTTACACATATATATATATATATATATATTCATAAATAAAAGGTATATATAGATCCATACATATATATATATATATATATATATATATATATATATATATTTATATATATATATATATACATATATATATATATATATATATATATATATATATATATATATTATATTTATATATCTACACAGACAATGAATTAGAAATATTATATCAATTTGTGTCTAGTTTCGTGATACTTCTTTAGGGCACTGATTTATTGAACAAGGTTTCTTTACATTTTATTTGACGCAGTAAGAGTATGAACATACATACATAAACATTTATAAAACATTACTGCCCTTTCAAGCAGTCTACGTGGCTTATATTTTCAGGTGTTTGTGGGCGGAGTCTTTTCCCTATAGCCAGGAGTTAAAAGGGTTAATTTCGTATGACAGGTAAATTATTAGGCCTTCCGATACAGTTTCTTTATATTAATAGAGGTTAACTTTATCCATATGAATACATACGCAAGCACACACACACACACACACACACACACACTTGTAGTTTCAAAAGTGGACTGCGTAGACGCCAAGGACCGAAAGTTTTCATCACGGATGATCTTACACCCCTTCGAAACAAAATGCTACAAGCCCTTAAAAATGACGAAGGAATTGCTCGGGCATACAGTTTGGATGGTACAATTTTTGCTGTAGAAAAAAATGCAAGTGGAGGGGACGGTAGAAGAGTTAGGGTAAATTCCCCTGAGGATCTTTATAAGATAGGATGGAAAGAAGATAAGATGAACAGTCACGGCCTAACTCTACAGTTTACATAGGATAAGTGCGACCCCTTCATAAATGGAACGGATACGGAAACGAGACAGGACAGTGGAAATGGAATTGATAGCAACAAAGATAACTTGGATAAAAGCTATGCAAAATATAAGTCATTCTCTGAGCTGAAGATAGCTAGTTTGAATGTTAATGGACTACACAGTAAAGCCAAATTTGGTATACTTGAGATATTTATGCAAGATTTTGATTTTATTTGTTTATCTGAAACTAAATGCCATTATATCGACGATGACTTGTTTCCTGGGTACTCGCATTTTATTAAGAAAAAAAATGATATTACACTTCCGTATGGAGGTATACATGGAATCTGTATGTTAATTAGAAGAGATAGGGAAAATAGTGTAACATTGATCGAAGACACAGTGTCTGATTCCTTATTATGTGTAAGATTTCATTGTAGGGAAACACAGAATGATATTATTATTTGTGCTTTGTATATTCCACACGAGGGATCACCTTATTGTTCATCTAATATCTTTGATGTTATTGCTGATGATCTTATGAACTTGATTGTAAAATATGAGTTACCAATTATATTAGCTGGTGATTTTAACTCAAGAACAGGCTTACTTAATGACTTTATAGATGACGACCCTTTACAAAATATCGATTTAAATGATTTTATTGATGAATGTCTGTTTAGCTCCAAAAGGGAATTAGAAACTCTTGGTCTTAGCACAGATCGCTATAACAGTGATGTTATTACTAATAACCATGGTCGTAACTTAATTGAACTGTGTAAAATGCTTGACGTTAAGGTAGTTAACGGGAGGTTTGGGGGGGACAGTGGCGTGGGGGATTTCACTTGTTTCACAGCTAATGGTAAAAGTTGTATTGACTATTTTATTGTTTCTCCTAAACTTATGAGTAGTATTACGGATTTTAATGTTGAGCAATATGACAGGTGTCTGTCCGATACTCACTCGGCCCTCTCTATGGTATTACGGTTGGAAGAGACTTGTAATATGAGACCACCGGAAATACAGGAGGAGGAAGGTTTAGATTTAGATAGTAAGGAAACCTATGATATGAATAATTCTGAATATGAAGAACTTAAAACAAAATGGACAAATGACATAAAAAATGAGTATATGGAAGCATTCAGTACTAGAGATATTAACTTATTAGACCAGAAATTAGATTCACTGAACCCTTTGAATGTAACCCAGAATATTATGGATGATATTGTAAAAGATTTAGGAAAATTATATATTGACCCTGCTAAACACATTGGAATTTGTAAAAAAGTTTATCAAAATAAGTCTAAAACTGGGGATTGCAAAAAGGTTAGCAAACCATGGTTTGACAAAGACTGTTCTAGTAAAAGAACTGAATATATGAAAGTAAAAAACAGGCTTAAGAAAATCAAAACAAATGAAGCTAGAAACGAACTGAAAGCTAGAGCTAAAACATATAAGAGAATAATTAATAAAGCTAAGAAATCTTTCAGAAAAAAATTTCATAGAAATGTTAGAAATCTGAGAAAAAGTAGTAGTAAGGATTATTGGGATTTGTTAAAGAATACTGATAAGAGTGAGCTGATTTGTAAAATTGCACTTAAAACATTTCGAGATTATTTTGCTAAACTCAGTCGAGGTAATGTTGAACCTGATGATAGTGAACACCCTGATAATTTCGACCCAAGCATTATTAACCAGTTAGTTAACGAAGAATTAAATAGAGTTTTTACAGTAGATGAGATACAAATTCAAATAAGAAAACTTAAGAGTAGAAAAGCATGTGGTATTGATAATATCATAAATGAGTTCCTTAAAAATTGCCCTCATGATATGCTAAATGTTATATGCAAAATTTTTAATATTGTGTTGATCTCCTCAGTTGTTCCATATTATTGGTGTATAGGGATAATAAAACCCATATTTAAGAAAAAAGGATCCCCTGACGACCCAGATAACTATAGGGGTATCACACTACTGAGCTGTGTAGCGAAGCTTTTTACCGCTTGTGTCAATAAAAGATTGACTGATTATATTGACAGCACTGGTCAACTTGGTGAGGAGCAGGCTGGTTTCAGGGAGGGATATAGTACTCTAGATCATATTTTTGTATTGCATTCACTTGTTAATTTCTATCTCCATCGAAAAAAGAGAATATACTGTTTGTTCGTTGATTACAGAAAAGCATTCGATTTGGTTGACAGGTCGTCCTTGTGGGGAAAAGTAATCTCACATGGCATTAATGGTAATGTTATGGCTGTCATATATAATATGTATAATAATGCAAAATCATGTGTAAAGCAGAATCACAAAATTTCTAACTTTTTCGAATGTAACATAGGTGTAAGACAAGGTGAGAATCTTTCCCCATTACTTTTTGCCATCTACCTAAATGATTTCGAGTCTTTTCTTAGCGGGGGTTATAATGGGATGGATATGTGTTCAAGGGAAATAAATGAAAAATTAAGTAGTATTGATATAGAAATGTTTTTGCGTATTTATGTTTTACTTTATGCTGATGATACTATTGTAATGGCTGAATCCCCAAAGGAATTACAAAACGCCTTAAACAAAGTAAAAGAATATTGTGATACTTGGAAACTTCAAATTAATGTTTCAAAAACTAAAGTAGTTGTATTTTCTAGAGGAAAAGTTAGAAATGTCCCGAATTTTAAATATGGTGAGGAGAGCATCGAAATTGTAGATGATTATATTTACCTTGGTACTACGTTCAATTATAATGGTAAAATGGATAAAGCTATTAAGAAACAAGTCATTCAAGCATGTAGAGCATTATTTAGTATGTTAATTAAATGTAAAAAACTTGAATTACCCATTGATATCAACTGTGATCTATTCGATGCTCTAGTTGTACCAATTTTGACTTACGGTTGTGAAATATGGGGTTACCACAAACTAGATCATGTTGAAGCATTTCACAAGAAGTTCATGAAAAATCAGCTCTGTGTGAACAAGCGAACAGCAAACTGCATGGTATATGGGGATCTTGGCAGATTCAAAATTGAAATATCTATTTGCAAACGGATGATTGGATTTTGGTTGA
Source organism: Palaemon carinicauda (assembly GCF_036898095.1). Classification (NCBI taxonomy): domain Eukaryota; kingdom Metazoa; phylum Arthropoda; class Malacostraca; order Decapoda; family Palaemonidae; genus Palaemon; species Palaemon carinicauda. Next base: position 86,693,579 of record NC_090746.1, read on the forward strand.
GAATTGTAAAATCAAAGACGTCTAAATTGTCAAATATTTTTTATCGTTTTCTTAGAATTCTATACGAGTCGAATGAGTATAAGTCTAGTTGGATCCATAAAATTAAAACTATCCTTGATTCATGTGGTATGTCAAATATATGGGAGCATCCAGAAAATTTCAATCACACGTGGATAATAAATAGCCTAGAAATGAAACTCAAAGATATAGAGAGACAACAGTGGTATGCAGAAGTAGAAAGAAATATATTGTGTAGTAATTATAAACTTTTTAAGACAGAATTTGGCCAAGAAAAGTATATTATAAATTTAGATATTCCAGAAAGAATTGCCCTTAGTAAATATAGGTGTGGTACCCACAAACTTCCTGTAGCAACTGAAAGATACTCTAGGCAAGAAAATCAGCACTCTTGCACACTATGCAGTGGCAATGAAGTTGGGGATGAATACCATTATGTTTTAGTTTGTCCTGTGATTAGAGAAATAAGAGAGAGATACCTAAAGCCCTACTAATGTAGAAGACCTACCACTTTTAAATTCAGTCTGCTCCTCAATACAAGTAATGCTAGAGAACTGAAAAGACTTGCAAGGTTTGTTAACCTTATAATGTCTTTATTTTAGATTTGATACTTTCTAGGATTTTCCTTATTCTGGTATTATTTTTCAATGTATGTACTTTCCTTTGTCAGAATACCTTTCATGCGTTAATTATGTACTTACTGAATATATGTGTACATAAATATAGTTGTAATCTATTGGTCTCTTCTTTTTGTAGTTTTTGTGTAAAATATATATATGTGTAATTTTGTAATTCTCATACTCCGGAAGGGGTCGATAGAATAAAATTTGCCTTTGCCATTTGCCTTGCCAAATTTGCCTTGCCTTTGCCATTAGAATGAGTGTATTCTTCGATGCTTTAATAATCGCAATTATCTCTATCGACAGTAATTTTCATGAAAATAGTTAAATCTTGCCACTTTCCAATTATTGTGCTCTACAATTTCATGGAATACTTACATTTCTGTCTCATTGCCGTCCTTTTCAATAAATATTGGGAAGCCATCATCTGGTATCTTGCAGGAGTGTTCAAGTGAAGGAACGAGGAAAGTACCACCAAGTGAGCTGGATGGAATCTGGGCACACCCTAAGATGATAAAAGCAAAAGGATATTCATTAAGTACATTTTCTGCTTTAACCTAAACATTTAATGTAGTATTTGGTCTTCTTCTTGTTTATATGTAGCTACTATTAGGCTATTTATAAAAGATTTCAAGAAAAAAAATTAGGAAACGTTTTTACTATTACTTAGCAGATGTTTGTAGTTCTTTATTTGACATTAATTCTCTTTCACAGTCAGAAAATGAGTTAATTAATCAAAAAATATAAATTATTTGTCTATTCATGTCTATTATTCTAGACCAAATATCCGACAACAAAACCGACAACATGTCGATAAAATGGATATATCAACTCTTCGTTAATCTAAGTACTCCTAATGCAGCTACTTCCGAATTATATGCTCATAGAGATTATGCAAAATAATGTTTGTAGTCAATGTGATGATATGAATGTTATTTGCAAAAAATCCAAATAGTGTCCGTCAAAGGTTTGCCTTTGATATTGTCAATCGTTAACAAAACTATCCAGTAAGTCACACATGATAGACCAAATGCATGGAACTCTAGAGAATCTACAATAGTTGGGAAAAATTTATTTCTTTAAATGATGTCAATAACTGGTAGAGCTGTGGTACCCCAATGAATGCGATTATCTATCAATACCATTTACAGCTATAAAAATTCAAAATTGATAAAGGGAACACCGAACCTAGGTTGAATTTCTTTGAGCAAGTATCCTTGTCAGTAGAGCGCATGGGAAACAGATAGTGCTAAAACATTATGCGTTTGTAGCCTGCTGCTTGTTTACTTCAGTCTCTTCAACCTCTCAGTAACGCGGTTGCCTTATTTGGAACGAATATTCGTTGTTTTGTACATCAACGCTTAAAGATGGACTATCATGGAAAAGAAAATGTTTTCTCGCACTTTGAGATGTAAAGGTAAGGTAAGGCTGTAGATTGAATGAGTAAATAAATATAACTTGTAATGCAAGTGTAGCCTACGTTACCAAAGTTTGGCATTTACAAGTTGAATGACTCATCTTGTGATCCAGATAATCATGGAACAATGCTTCGCGATACTCTGTGTCCAGTTTACAGTTTATGTAAGCGTGTGTGCACAACAGTAAGATGTGCTTCAAGTTGTGTCAGAGTGAGTGGCCATCATGCGTCTGCAATATATAGCTTCTTGGGTGCTTTATCCTTCATGTTATTGCTGCAGGTGTCCATTCAGCTTCGAGATCAGTCTTCATGCAAACAGTCCCATATACTGAAATTTTCTTCATATTTCCATTCATGGTATTGGTCATTGAAGTATACCTTCGTTTGCTTGTAGTTTGCATCTTGGTGGTGTATAGGGACTCATTTGACTACATCAGACACAAGTTTGTTGACAACGTACGGAAATTGGTTTGTAGCTGGTATCCTAGGGGCAGTGTCGCTGGAACAACACTGGTTGCTGTGTGTGTTGTTGTGCGATAAAACCTCAAGTTTAATGCTGGGGCATCTTGTTTTAGGCACTTCTTGGTGATCTTCATGATTCTTTGGTTTTTCGATCTGACCTGGCATAAGTAGGGCTACTAACTTAGTATTTGAAGTCATATACTCATGAATATTCTGCAAATTCTCTGCGAACGTGCTGCTTGGGGCCATGACTCCTGATTGTTGTCCTGCTCATCATGTCAGGTAAGTGGTGAAGCATTTCAAAGAGCCTAGAATCGTAGTCTACTGCTTCTAAGTAGTTGACGCTGTCCAGTTCTAAGGTGTCTACAGCCACTTTGTGCCATGGTTTTACAGGTAGAGCAGTCACCATTAGCTGCTCTAATGGTTTGGATGGATGGTTCGTTTCCCATGATCTTCAGGTCTAGGTAATTTTTCTATATCCATGTTGATTGATGGCTACCATACTGATTGTAAAGCCAAATTTCTTCAGCCTTGTATCCCTTGATGACCAACGTGTGGCTTACAGATAATTTCTTTGGGATCACTATATTGTCCAAGTAGAATATTATTCATTGTGAATAAGTGATGTGACTTGACATAGGTAAGGGTCCTCCTGTGTCTGGTCGACGACATTCTAAATCATATCATCATGCGCTGGCCATAAACTTTCTACATCTTCTACATACATCTTGTGCTAGTCCATAGATCTTTTTATTTTGCGTTTTACACTTGGGCCTAAGGTATATGTTAAAATAAATTATTTCCCTATGACATACTCTGCGATGGCATTGAACTTCATTAGCCTCATAAACATTCTTTGAATACGTAGTGGCATATAGTTCAAATCTTTGATATTGATGGATGGCACCAGGGGTTTATAGGTCTGCCATCAACATGAACTCCAGAAGTCCAACAGGAAATATGCAAGTTTCTCACAAGTCCACACCAGTGAGAGACACTTTTTGTCGATATGTGCCCACTTCTTCTCAGAATCATTTAAGCAATCTGTAGTTATGTGCAATGAGCCGTAGATCATTGCCACACTTCTTCAGCATGCATGCTCCCCGACTATCTAAGGTGGTATTGTCACTCACATAGGGTGGTTTTGAAATGTCGTAGTATGCTAGTATTGTCCTTGGGGACATAATATTTTGCCACTCAAATACTTGCTGTTGATTTTGTGTCCCATACGTAAGCATTTGTAGACTTACGTAGCTCTAGTATTGGGTATGATTCTTGTGATAGGTTGCATATATATCTGGCTAAATAGTTAAACATACCAACAAATCTTCTAACTTCTATATTGCATGGCACTTGAAAGATGCTGATTGCTTCCACTTTTATTGGGTCGGACATATACGACATATACCATACAACATAGGTATCCTTCAGAAAAGATGCAAAGAGTGCCGCCTATCAGTCTGAGATCATCTTGGTCTAAGTAGCCATCTCCAATCCAGACATGAGCAGTCTTGGCGAATGGCTTGGATACAAAAAGGAGAGACATAGCAGATATGTTGAACAGCACTTTCCCCTTAATGCAGAAAGCTGTAGGGAACTGACAAAGTGCTCTTTTAAGAAAGGCTGCAAAGGAAGATGCTAGTACTTACAGTCAGCGCACTCTACCGCTGCCTATATAAGCAGTAGCTGCTTCAGGACCAGTGGTATAGTTTGAACATTATAACCTTATAACCTTATAAAATTAAAATGAGATAATTTGGTGGCCATCTTGAAAAAACAGTCAAGTCATGAAAATATGCAGTATGTCAGTTTTCTTTATAAACATTGAAATCTACTTCAGTAGTCTTGAAAACATTGAAATCTATATCTAGATCATGGAAATTGGACTATTCCAAATACTTTGGACAACTAATTTGACGGCCATCTTGAAAAAATATCATGTGTCTAGGTTCCATATTTAATTCATTAAGCTTATCAAAAATACATGATAAATATATTAGATTTTCTAACCAATACTGTCAGTCGTAAAAACCCCGACTTAAAGAGCCAGACGGACTTAATTTCTCAGCTGATACAGTGGGTGTGTACGCTTCTCCCTTGTAAGCCTATCTGAAACAACAAGTCCATTTTTTTTTTTTTGCACAGTGAAGCAAATAACATGGCATTCAAACCTATTGGTTTTATATAGTTGATGATTTTGACAGTTGCATCAAAAACACTTTTAAGCTCGGGATGAATGTCTTTGCAAGTAAGAACTTCTCGATGAATAATACAAGGAGTAAAACGTACATGTACTTTTGCTTTTAGTCCTTCCTTCTTACCCAACATTGCCTTTGCCCAGGCTCCATGTGGACATATATCTACACACTGATTCCAAGTCCAAAAAAGACAAAGCTTATGAAGCTTTTTATCCAATGACATGAAAATATCTTTCTTTTTATCGTAATGCAAAATCACTTATTTTCATTCAAGTTTCCATTGATGCCATAGCTTGTATATGCAAACAATTGAGAAGAACCAGTAATGTCAGTTGTTTCGTCTAATTATAAAGAACAATTTAAATCTTTTACTCTCTCCATAAACTAGCTCAGTATGTCACTTGCAATGTCATGAATTCTTTTACCAACTGTATTGTCTGACATGGCTATGGATTCAAGATCACGAGCCACCTTTTCTCCATGAATAGTTCGACACATTACCAATGCATTGGGTTTATATAAGCTCTTCCCCTATTGTCTGTTACTTTTTTTTAGAGCAATTAGATATGCAACCTCATATGATGCCATTGGAGCTTTGTCAGGTCGTTGTCACTTGTTTTTGTCCTTGCAACTCCATTTTCTTGCGTTGGAAAAATTCTCTATCAGTTTATTTATAAATGACTTGTGTTTGCATTGCGAGTGTACTTTCATTTTTGTGGCTTCAAGTTCTCATTGTCCAACACTTTCGAATATGTAACATATTGATAATAATGAACTTCATTGATAACAGGGCATACAAAGCCGTATTAAATAAACCATTCTTAGTACTTTCGTCGTCTTGGCTGTGATTGACAGCTGCTGCTTGGCTCAACAACACTTCTTCTATTAGCGTACTTTTTCCCATTCACTCATTTCTATAATTGACTGACACAGCGCTGTATGCCAACTACGCTATTATCCACTTCTGTTTTATTTTATTTTTATTCACATATGAATTTTCTGTTACATCCACTTTTCGAAATTCCCAATGATCCGTTTATTAAATAGAGAGCCAAACACAGGAAACATCAAAATCAACAGAGGTAACTATTACTATCATTATTGATACCCGATTTGAAAGATTAACTCAAAGACGAAAGTTGCATTTCAAATATTTAATACTGAAAATACGGTTGAGTGAAGAAGTTTAGTTAAATAATTACAAATAGCATCTAGTTGATTTATAAATTGGCTATATATCAAACATTTCAGCTAATTTTATAAGAAAATAGTAGTAGTAGTAGTAGTTTATTGACAAAACAAACTTACACGTACCACCAGCAGTGGTGGAAGGTGGAAGGCTGAGAAATAAAAGATAGCATGAATTGTTTTAGATACGAGACCAAGCTTTGCCGTGTCGCATAATTTCATTATATTGGATACTTCAGTTTTTTCTTAAAATTGGAAAGTTAGAAACTTCCTTAAACAAGTAGTCTAAAGAACTTAGTTTTAAAATGAATCCGTTTGATCCCATGTAGTCAAATAAAGAGTTCTGACACTATAGAACTCAGATATTCATTGACGTCATTTGGATGACATAGATTGCGTGCTGTATCTTACCATGTATAGTGAGATTAATTATTCTCGGTTTATTTCATTTTGCAATCTCATTTTTCAATTTACCTGTACGCCACTAACCACGTTTTTTCATCGTTGTAAGTGTTTCAACTGTTCAGTTACGCCTCTGCATTTATAACCGTGCCATTCGTTATGAAAGTGTTAAGTGTGACATGTTTGCGTTCCTCTAATTTACAATTTTCCATTTAAATTTCTATCTTTTGCCATATCTGTTTCATCTCACATGGTCAATCGAAGATGGCGGACCTTGAGCACAACATTGATAACACTTTGAGCCTTAGGCTGACATGCTCATTCCAGAGGAGCTTAACGTGTGAATTAGAGGACAGAAAGTAGATTTTACATTTTTTTGCGAGGATGCCAAAGAATCCCTCCAATCCCTTACTCCTGTTGATTTTCCTCATATAATATCTCGAGAATCAGAAAATTTTGAAGTTCGTATTGGAGGAATCAGGGACAGACTTATTAAGTAGAAAAACACTTGGAGATCCAATTATACTCATCCTATGGTCAAAATGAATTATCCAGGCCTTATTACATATGCCTAGTAAATTGAGGCCAATTTCAGTAACATGTCACATGAGTATCAATCAAGAGATTGCAGTAAATGTTTTTCTGTGCAACGCGCTTCCCGTAAGTGTACTACTATTACTTTTTTGAATTGTAGATAGCCACATAAGCTGCCAGCTTGTCCAAATGTCTTAACAGTAAGTCACCATTTTAAAAATTTTCTATCAGTTCTCCTATTACTGAAACATAATTTTCTAACACAGCACTATCAGTGCTCAATCAACCCTTTTCCCCTTTGTCAATGCATCCTTGTTAAAGCTAACTTTGCCTTGATAATTTTCAACGTTGTTATAACTCCCCGTTTTACATATTAAGCAAAAAGCCATTTATTGTATCGGTTATTTTAAAAGCAAATATGACTTTACCAAAGTGTACTGCTAATGCCCCCATTTCAGATGATTCTACAGAAAATGGTAACAGGGATTATCTGCCTCGATTGCAATACAGTAACAGTAATACTTTGACCTACGAGTGATTAATGTACGAGTTTTCTGAGATTAGAGTCTTCAATCTGTCGATTTTTGGCTTTGATATGCAAGCAAGAATTTGAGATACGAGTTTGAGATACTGCTGCTAGATGGCGTAGTGAGAAATGACGCCACTAGTCACACAACCTCCCTCAGCATCGAGCTACCAACATACTTTGGATTTGTTGTGCTCACAGTTTCTGGCCTAATGTTTTGTGAGAATTTGTTATTCTAACTTTCTTTTAATCATGCCTCATAAGGAGTTAAGTGCTAGTGACAGTGCATAGAGGAGGAGGATGATGTCTATAAAATTGAAACGTGAAATGATTGAGAAACATGAAGAAGGTGCCTTTTTCAAGGACCTGGCTACAATCAGCTCAATTTTGAAGCAGTACAGAATGCTGTGGTTGGATAGGTTGGGAGGAGTCGAGAAGCCAAGCTTTTTATTTATGCAGTTAAAAGATTTAAAGTAAAACTATTTGTGCACAATCCCCATTTTTATATTTTTCAAATTCAGAAAAACATATGACCAGTACTTTTCTTTCCTCTCTTTCCCGTTACCCATGTACTGCACCTCAGACAAAGGAAGGAGATACTGACGAGGCTTGTATTGGGTTATGTCTCAGACAACAGTTGAAGAATGATTATATGGTGGCATATTCCTGATACTACTTATGTCTAAAGGTATAATATGATCATTATTTAATATTTTATAAAAGAAAATTATGAAAAGAATATAATTTGGCAAGTACAGGTCGAAATGTGATTCTGTGTGCAATTAGGACTGGTAAGTTTCAAAGTTCATTAGGTAGGGAGTAGGAAACATGAAAAGGAAAAGGAAACAGAAGGGTTTAGTGAAGATACTAGGAAAGGATATGAGACACAACTGCAAAACAAAGAATATTGTATGCAAGTTTGGTAGACCAATGATTGGTTAGTCAAGAAGAAAGTGACAGCAAGAAAAGGTTGGATTTGCTAAAGAAGGAATTGGTAAATTAGACCTCTATGTTAGATAAATGTTCTACAAGAAAATGTTACATCATGGAGAAAGTTTAATGAACAAACCTTTCTCAAAATCAAATAAAGGAATAGAGATGTGTTGTTTGATGAGAATGAGTCCTAGATTGATGGAAAACTTAATGTGAATGTTAATTAAGGAATACAGAGGTAGGATAAAGGTGAATGAAGGCAAGAATGTGAAAGGTAAGTTTAAAGTTGAGATTGTTAGCGGATGTGTCCATTGAGAATTTAAGGAGAGCAATTCGTGTTGAAAATGCAGTGCCTTGGTGGTAATAATGGGACTGAATAGCTCGTTAGGGGTTCAAATGCAAATCTAGGTGAACATTCTTTATTTGAAGAGCCAAAAAGTTTATGTAAATCTTACTTACAATATCCAAAAAGTATTATCACGATGAGGTTCCATTTTCCCATACCCAGTTGTTCAAGCAGATTGTCGAAATTGTTCTCCATGGTAACTGTGGCATTTGATGGCAACACTTCTGTAAATGTTTAGAATTATATTTCACTTAAACACCAAAATAAATGACTGAGGCAATATCATATCTCTATTTCTAAGTGCTCAAAATATATCTAAAGGTAATATGAATTATAAACCAAGGGAGGATATTGTAGCAAGGGTTATTCGTGAACCACCAATGTTAATTTGAAATACGTGATAAAGTTAAACATTTACTTGGCATACAAAAGTGATATATGATTTGTTATAAGAGTTGTGCAGTGTTTATTAAAAGAATAATTGGTGGAGTTTCAACTGACAATGATTTTGGCTAAATTACTGTAAACGTGTCTCCACTTATATTTCTTTATTATTAGACTCATTGACTCATCAACTTTTAGCTTTGTTTTTAATTTTGTGTAAAAAAAAATTACTTATTCTCACTAAAGTCTTCGTTATCTTCTTCCCTAATTTTGTAATACAAGCACTCCATAATCTATCTTTCATATCTTTTTCTCGTTCTCCTCATACGTCCTCCAGCATTCCTGTACATGA
>NC_090746.1:86707958-86712958 GCF_036898095.1 Palaemon carinicauda
GAAGGACACTCCAAAATCAAACCAATCTTCTCTAGTCTTGGGTAGTGCCATAGCCTCTGTACCATGGTCTTTCACTGTCTTGGGTTAGAGTTCTCTTGTTTGAGGGTACACTCGGGCACACTGTCCTATATCATTTCTCTTCCTCTTGTTTTGTTAGAGTTTTTATAGTTTATTCAGATCTTTATTTTAATGTCGTTACTCTTCATAAAATATTTCCTTTACTCACTGGGCTATTTTCCCTGTTGGAGTCCCTGAGCTTATATCATCCAGCTTTTCCAACTAGGGTTGTAGCTTAGCGAATAATAATAATAATAATAATAATAATAATAATAATAATAATAATAATAATAATGACCTGAACTCCAATAGCCATGCCATTGAGTGGTTTAGAGAGCGGTTATTAGCTATTATTGGAAATCCAGTTAAATGCATATTTCTATTGATTTTGTGTATATGAATGCATACTTGGGTCATGTTTTGTTGATAATAAAATTTTGTACAGGAAAATTGGTACGTGTTTAGCGATCAAAGATTAATACGGTTATCCTTGTTGCTGATCATCATATTGGAGTGGCAGCGTATTAGAGAATAGGTAAAACAGAAAACGAAGGGAAAGGGGTAGCTGAAAAAAGTCAGGAAAGGATAAATTAAAATAGAAAACATGGTATATTATCGTCATCATCATCATCATCATCATTATTATTATTATTATTATTATTATTATTATTATTATTATTATTATTATTAGTAGTAGTAGTAGTAGTAGTAGTAGTAGTAGTAGTAGTAGTAGTAGTAGTAGTAGACCATCTTCTAGACAGGTTTTATTAAAGTTGAGCAATGCCTCAGTAGCATTGATCTTGTTGAGCTTTGCTATTTCAAGTATATTCCGCCAGTAACTGACTTTGTTGTTTGTCACCAGTGGGAAGAGCAAAATACGTTTCTAGGACAATGGCGTAATGGACAAATGCGTCCCGGACAATTGTGTCACTGGACACTTGAGTGTAGGGATTTTTGCGTTACAGATATTTGGGTACCTTTATTTATTTCTTTAGCTACTGGATATAAAAGAACATAATAATAGATATCAATATCTTATGATTTTATCCGCACTTTTTATCAATTTCAGAAATAATTTTTTTTTACATACATATGTAAACTTATTTTCGTTTTATAAAAATTCTAAAAACGTTCAGACACTTGAATAATTTGGAATAACTACTATTAAGCTCTAGTATAAAAAATATGCATATTATGAGTTACCCCTCGTAAGAATGACAATTTGTTTTCAAAATCGCATTTTTAATCAAAGACTGGAGCCATAGATTGAGCATCTTATTTCTTGGATGAACAGGAACTTCTCTTTGATAGTCTTATTTTCTTTTTTTTTTTGCAACCATGACGTTTTTTAAGGCATCAATCGGTTTCCAGATGAAAGGGTGATGGCACGTTATAGAATTCTGAATTACATTATGCCACCTTCCAAAGTGTTATTGTCTACGCATAGTGTTAACTGTTCGGTCATGAACATTCCATGATGCAATGGACAACGTTGGTTGAATCCTATGCCAACTGCGACCGCTTTCTTGACTCAAGTGTGTAACTTCAAAATAGGCGACAAATTTTTACGTCATATCGCCACCGCTACTTAATTCTAAGAAGCCGTCTATCACATCTGCAAATGCCAGAAATGCTAGTGCAGAGAACCGTCTTCTCTTTAAATTGAACTCCTGAATTTTTTGGTACTGGTGTCATAAACTAATGTTGTATATCTTCTTAAAAATTCATTTTAACAAGTGGAAAAGACAGGAGGTAATTGTTGTATTAGAAAATATTTCTGCGATACTCTTTCTTGACCTTAGTTCAGAATCCGTTAGTAATGGTGTGAGATTGAACTGAAAGTGAATCTGCAATGAATAACTGAATAGTGGGTCTCAAATTTCTTTAGTCGTATTGGAAGAAGAGCAAAAAAAAAAAAAAAAAAATTGCGGGGAATACTAAATGCAACCACTTGGACAGGAATGTAGTAGAGTTGATAGTATATTTGTGGACATATCTTAAAAGTTACATCTGCTATCCAGCTTGCAAACCATGTCAAATCATTCAAGCCTTCTTCATTTGCAAAGATGAGATTATGCCAGTACGACATCAAGAAACATTTGCCCGTTTGGGAGGAGGCGATATTCCTCTAGGATTTAGAAATTTCATCTTTCCTTTAGCATAGGTGGAACATTTTGAACTTTGTCTAAAGCGACGAATTGTTAAAACATAAGACATATCTGCAATGAAAAAATCGTCATTGCTTAACAAAGTTGTACTAACAAGATTTCTTGTTGGCTCTTGTGAAGATATAACAACTTCTCTCAGATCTAAAATCGACACAATTGCTTTACATGTAGCAACCGACGAACAATGAGCGTATCAATAACTGGATTCCTTACTTTATGTTTTTTTAGTATGCACTCTTGCTCTAGACTCAGGGGTTCCCAACCGGTGGGTCGCGACCCCCTGGGGGGTCGCAAAGCCTTGGCAGGGGGTCGCGTAGCCTTGTTAGAAGTAGCTTGGGATAACATTAATTTTATTTCATCAGTTACATTTTTCATGCTCTTACATTTATTTTGTTTCGGTGCAAAGCAAAACGTGTGCTACGTGTGATACCTCTAGAGTCTAGAGGATCGCATCACACAACTCCAGTATATTTTCATTATGTTGGGATTTATCTTAAGGTAATGATAACAATAATTTTCATCGACAACTATATCTCCACCCGAGTTTGATTTCAAGAATAGTGTTCTTGGTATGGCTTCAGTTTCTAAAAAAAAAAAAAAAAAAAAAAAAAAAAAAAAAAAAAAAAAATGTTAAGAAGAGAAAAATAAATTCATAAAAGTTATACGATATAGTACACCAGCAAAATCACACGAAGAAATTTATCATATTAGTTCACCAGTAATTTCAAGATGTTTATGAATATGCTAAAGTCCAAAGGGAAACTGAGTTTTTCTTCCATTCTCCACAGAAATTGGATTGCTTTGATAGGTAGTTCAATTGTAATTAGTAGTTTAATTTACCTGAGCTTAAAAGTAATTACTCCAAATTATCTTATAGTATATTCAGGAATAAATATAGTTTTACAAATGTCCGGGACGCAAATACCCTGGTACACAAATTTCCAAGTACGTAATTTTCAAGGATGCAAATATCTGAGACTTAATTGACCAGTGCACAATTGTCCTTAGACTGCTACATACATACAGTACAGTAGCAAAAATTCTCTAATTTTACTAAATTATACTTGTCAAAACAGGTACAATTGAGCTCGGCTGCTATGCTTACGAGTGGGTGCCAGGTGTCTCCTCTCATCATCAGGTTAGGTCTGGATGGAATGTGTAGAGATGGTTATATATATATATATATATATATATATATATATATATATATATATATATATATATATATATATATATATATATATGGCTTGATTGGCTCGTCATACTGGAGGCTGGTCGCTGATTGCTTGCTGTTGGTGAAGTCTGTATCTAAAATGGGATGTAGCTGCTCTCCCATTGGCTAAGGCATTTATCAGGAGGGGTTTCATCACAGTTAGGCTGCTACTCCGCCCACGATCGTCGAAGTTGGATGGAGTCAGAGTTTGAGTAGATCCAGGCTAGGGTCTTGGTGCGGCCCTGATTGGCCAACGTGCTGTCTGAGCAGGACTCAGTCAGGCAAGCTATTCAGCCGGTCAGAGTCCAGGTCCAGGGAGTCCCGAGCTGCTTGCTGATTGGTTGAGGCTGAGAGTCTCTGTTGAAGGCAAGCTGCTGGGTCGCTGATCACCGATGTTTCCAGGTTGCTGAGAAGTGTTCCTATGGTAGGGAGGGAGGAGGAACATTTGTGTCATATTCAGGTTTGGTTTTTGTGGCTGGATGGACCTCCAGTATCCTGAGGCTCCTGCTACTCGGGGCACTGCCGATGATCTTGGTGTTCCTTGTGATATCTTCTCATACCATGTCCTTGTTGTTGCACGAGGGTTTGGTTCATCTTAATGACTCCCTGTTGAACGTGGCAAGGAAATCTTTCATAAAGTTACGTCTTCGTAACTCTAATGTAATGGTCGGGACATCCACAGACTGGGCATCGGTATAAATAAACAATCTTGGACTTCTTCAGACAACTTAACCGTGGACAAATCAGATGGAATTGTAAAACGTCACACTAATAATTCATGTCATTGCAGAATTTGAAGGTAAGTGGACGAGATTCATCGTTATAAGTTTGATGAAAACTTAACAGTGGCAGCTACACGAAGCAAAATGGAGAAAAACTCATGTAGCCTACATTCAAACTTGATGTCAATGCTGGTTCATCAAGAAAGAAAAACAACCCTTCAACAAAAGAAGTCTTCAAATGAGCAAATAATCAGGTCCCATATTTTATTTGTTTTGAAATAAAGTTAAATAAAGTTGTGAAGCTTTACTAGTAGGTTGGGGTAGTTATGCATTAAGAATCACTACGTGCACATAAAAACAAGCCTACCTTAAACAATTACTAGGGCAAGTTAATTCTAAATTAGTTTAGGAAGTTGAGCCTAACCTAATTCGTAGGAATTCATAATGCCACTTGAGATAGTATGCCCTGAGCTATTCAGCATTGCTGTAGATCTAAATTCTGTTGCAACCAGATGGCAACAGTGGGTTGAAGATTTTAAAATTTATCTAAAAGCGCTACAAAGTATTGAAGATAAACAGAAGAAACCGTTGCTACTGTATAATGCAGGTAAAGAATCCTGGGAAGTGTTAAAGATATTGTAACCTGCAGGTAACAAAAGTTAAGCTGCAATTAACGCTCCTACCTCATATTTTGCTCCTCAGTCAATAAACTCTTTGAATGGCATCAATTTACGGCACAAGCATATCAAAGATCAGATTAAAGTTTAAACGGATTTGTGACTAGTCACTAAAGAATTTAGCTCCCTCAGGTTAATTTTACGAGTTAGAAAATTATATAAT
>NC_090746.1:86717958-86725458 GCF_036898095.1 Palaemon carinicauda
AATTCTAAAAACAAGTAGGAAAAAGAAATGGACATGGGTACGACATATAATGAGAATGGCAGCTAATAGATGGACATTAAGAATAACAGAATTGGTCCCTAGAGATTGCAAAAGAAGTAGGGGAAGGATGAGGAGACGATGAATTGACGAACTAAGAAAATTTGCGGGTGTGGACTACCATAGAAAGACCATAAAGAGACAAACGTGGAAGGACATGTCTGAGGCATTTGTTCTGCACTGGACTAGTATCGTTTAATGATTGTATATATATATATATATATATATATATATATATATATATATATGTATATATATATATATATATATATATATATATACATATATATATATGTATATATATTTATATATATATATATATATATATATATATATATATATATATATATATATATATATATATATATGTATGCACAAACACATATAGACACAAAGTTAATGATACAAAATGGTTCATGTAAAAGTTTTTTTTTTTTAGGAATTAGAGTACCTGAAAAGCAAGTAGGTTACCAGAGATGTTTTAAGCATAAAACACAGGAAAACCAGAAAAATATCATTATAAGGGTAAATATCGAGTAAGCTAACTAGATAAGAACAAAAAGATCATTATAATTCCTTAAAATAGCCTAAATACTAAAAGGGAAAGGAAGGATAGGAAATGGGGATTTACATAGCATTATTCATTGACGCTGACGCTGATGTACTTTGAACAATGTTGAAAGACCTGTTCAATATGAGGCAAAACAACACGAGGCAAAACAACACAGGACAAATATTATACACTTCTGTGGAGCCTCAGCCCTTGCTAAACATTGCTAGCATAAAGATCCTGACATTAAGTGGGACAAATGGATTTCAATTATCAAAGTCTCAACAATGCGTTATGGTTACTTGTAGAAAATATCGTCATATGTTGCCCCAAAAGTTCTCGTAAGGCAACTTTGATCACAATGTCGAAGATAAATTGACATGTAAGATCATAATACGAGCATTGTAAATAGCTATGACCTTAAATGGGGTACAAAATGGCAATCAAGAATATTAATAAATCTTTTAATCCATCCTGAATACAGCTTTACCATTCAACACATCAATGGTAAATTAAACCATGTTGCATGCCTTTTCAAAAAACATGTTGGCTGCTGTCCACCTGGGAACGAATTCCAGGGCAGATGCCCAAACGAAAAGACCCTGAATACCAAACCTGCAGAACATCCTGCACGTCTCTTCATTGAGAAGGCATTGTCTTTGATAACTCAAACACACCCTCCTCTGCTATATCAGTACTGGCAGGCAACACCTGGGAATACCTGCTTTATGCATTTAAACGTGTTTCAATGGATCCATGGCCTTTCATACCCCTCATACCGATCTACTGCTCAGTTACTGAAGTCAAAGTTCATATGGCATGATTTTACTAAAAATGTCAGGATTCGGTCCAAGCCTATATTTCATGTCAAACTTCAAAAGTGCATCAACAAACGGGTTCAAGTGTGGGAGCTTTTTATCAGTCTTACCAATATCTTACCTATATTCACATTGCTGTGGTTCAAGGGTTGGTACCCTACGTGCATCAGAAGGATACCGTTAACTTTTCATTGTCATTGATCACTTCCCAATGCAAGATATACATCTATACTGCTGCCTTACATTTACTGGATGAATAGTAAGATTTGGCATCCAGAGTATACTAACTCAGGTGGGGGTGCCACTTTTCCTTTTAAATTGCAGACATCATTAGGTCATCTTCTTGGGATTACCCTTCATCTGATTAGTATAACCCTGCAAGCAACGGAATGCTGGAGCTTTCCATCATACACTTCAAAGCAGCTTTGATGTCATGCTGCAAAGACTCCAGCTGGTTTTCATAACTTCCCTCGCTCCTGCTCGATTGAGGACCACTCTGAAGGACATCATGGATGTATCAGTAGCTGAAATGGTATATGGTGCCCCATTTGTCGCCCCTGAGGATTCTCTTCGGTCCGTCACCTCCTAAAATATCTCCAGTACTTAACGTTGTGTTGAAATTTATCCTCTGGTGTCAGATCTACAATCCCCCAGCAGAGCAGCACATACCAAAGGACTTACACACTACATTACACATCTTCATGTGCACCAAGGCTTGCAAGCCATTTCTTTTGTCGCCTTTTTTTTTTTGTTATCTGTAGTACTCAGGAAGCCTTCCTTCTCATTGTTTGTGGGAAAAGAAAGTGTTGTTCAGTAGCTGTCTTCATATTAATTCCTCCTCCACTCCAATGACAATACATGTTTTGATCCTGTTGAAGCATAAGTTTAGGTCAAAGTACTGAAAATTAAGCAAAATAATAAAGTGGGGAGAACATATAAGGAGATATAAGACGTTGAAGGACTGTTTAAGAAGTATAAAATTTCAGGTATACGTCTTAGATTTGTGGCTTTGTAAGCTGGTATAAATATGAAAACATTGCATAGCAGGACTAGGAAATGGCAATAAATGATGTAAAATTAAAACGCAGAAAGGAAGATCATGTACAAGAATGCTGGAAGATACAGAAGGAAATCAAGAAAAAGATATGAAAGATATTTTTAGGAGGGCTTGTATTACAAAATTAGGGAAGAAGATAAGGAGGATTTTAGTGAGAATAAGTAGTTGTTCTACAGAAAGTTAAAATGAAATGGAGAAGTTCATGAGCCTAATAATACAAAAATTAAAATGGAGAAATTTTTTACAATAATATAGCCAAAATTATTGTCAGTAAAAACTTCACCTTTTGAATGTAACACTACACATCTCTTTCATAGTGAGAGAAAAGAGAAGTTAGTCAAATAAAAAATTATATATTACTTTTGAATGTCAACCATATATCTAACTTTATTAAGTATTTTAAAATAACATTTGAGTTTCACTAATTAACCCCCACTACAGTATCTTGCCTTGGCTTGTAATTCTTATTCATAACCGTTCAAATATATTTTGGGCAATTAAAATGTAAGTTTGATAATTGCCTAAATATTTTTTTTTTCCTGTTTGAATGAAATATAATTTTAAACATTTACAGAAGTGTTGCCATCAAATGCCACAATTACCATGGAGAACAATTTCGACAATCTGCTTGAACAACTGGGTATGGGAAAATGGAACCTCATCGTGATTTTACTTTTTGGATATTGTAAGTAAGAATTATATCACCTTCTTGGCTTTTCAAATAAATGATGTTCATATAGATTTGGATTTTAACCGCTAAAAATCTACTCAGTCTCATTATGGCCACCACACCGCTGCATTTTCAACACTTTAATTGCTCTCCTTAAGTTCTCGACTTAAAACTTACCTTTCCTACTCTTTCATTTATTTACCTTTATTGTGCCTCTGTATTCCTTATTTAACACTCATATTACTTTTTCCATGAACCTGGGACTCATTCCAATCAAACAGCACCTCTCTATTCCTTTATTTGATTCTGAGAAAGGTATATTCAGTTACTTTACTCCTTGCAGTATTTTCCTGTAGAATATTTATAAATCTTGCCTTCTTTTTCTGTCACTTTTTCATGACTAACCAATCATTGGTGTACCAAACTTGCACGCAATATTTTGTGCCTTGCAGTTGTGCCTCAAATAGTTTCCTAGTCTCTTTACTAAAACTTTTTTCCCTATCCTACTGCTAACCTCCTGAATTTTCAAACTAGCCTGTCATAATTGCATGCAGAATCACATTTTAACCCGCAGTCTCCAAATAATTTTTTTTTTACTATAATTTTCTTTTATATAGTATCAAGTAATAATCATATTATATCTTTAGAAACATAAGAGGGCTAAGTTCCAAATCAGATGGCAACATTCCGTGGAGAACATGGAAACTTGCATCAGGACACTGTACAAGATGGGCAAAATCTGTGGCCACAATGGTGAGCAAAAAGGGCGAGTAGATCAGGAAGCAGACATCCAAGAAATTGCAGCTTAAGGATGACCTGAAGTTGGAAGAAGCCATTGGGATTGGCCACTCATTCAAGTTTGCGAAGTCCCAGATAAAATCTTGATTTGCGCGTGTCAATGTAGCGAATCCCAAGTTCTACCTGATGAAGAAGCTAACATCGAAGTTCCAAGAACAAAGAATGAAGTGCCCCATTTGTTCACAGGTACCCTGGTATGTGTCTTGCAAAAAGGAAGAAGTGCTCATACTTCAGTCTAGTGAAGCACTTCCAGAAGGTATGCCGAAAGAAACAAGCAACTATGAATGAGGTAGAGCAAGATGATATTTTTGATGAAATACTTCCCTCACATTTTCTAGGGGCAGTAGATTATCCGATTTCAGTAGCTTGGATTATGACACTGAGTATAAGCTACACATATCTCCTATTTAAAGTCAACATGGGTGCAGATGTAGCCTGTATCCTCACACAGATGTACCATAAAGTAACACCGAAGCGACATGCTACAGCGATGCAAAGTTAACTTATTGAGCCCTGTTAGACCGCTGTCAACGCTAGGCCAGTTCATGGCAGAAGCAAGATACAAGGGCAGAGACTACAAGTACCCAGTACACATCATCAACAGTAAGACAGCCATGACACTACGGATCAGGAGTGTCGCCACATTCATGGGCCTGGTCAAGCTTATTGAGTGACTTTATGATATTAAACAAAACATTTCTAGTGAATTTGGCCTAATGAAGTGAGATTTCATATGCACCACGATCAAGATTGATGAGCGGCTTTATAGTCTAGTGACTTCGAGAAGAATTTCTCAGCCCCTTTTAATGCCAATGAAAGAAGGGCTAGACTTCACATTGAAGAATGGCATAATAACTAAAGTTATAGGTCCGTTCGATTAGTGTGTCCACATGGAGCCAGTTCTCAAGATAACTGGCAAGGTGCACCTATGCTTGGATCTGGAGAAGGTGAACCACTCTAATAAACATATGAAATTTATTATGCGGATCACAGATGAGATTAAAGTTAAGCTGGCAAACACTAGTTTGTTCTCAACACTAGAATGTAGCCAGTCCTTTTGACAGTTGCCAATCCACGAATACGACAAAAATTGCCGTGCCTCATCACACCGTTTGGCAGACTGGTTTTTGACAGCCAAAAATATTGATTGAATTCATCCATAAAAAATATTATTGAAGAAACATAGAGCTCCTCTTTGATATATAAAAAGTTTTCATAGATGTCAATGATATACTACTCTACGTTATATATGACAAACAACACGATACTATCATGCGGGAATTCCTTGAAAAAATTGAGACATCAGGTTTGAAGCTCAACAAGTCAAAAATCAGTTTTAAGATAAGACAAGTGATATACCAAGGACATTAGTTAACACCACAATAGATGGTGCCCGAATCGACAAAAGTGGAAGCAATCAGCAACTTACAAGTGCCGAGCAACCTAGAAGTCGGAGGATTTGTTGGTATGGCTAACTACTTAGTCAGATACATATCTAACCTTTCACAAAAATTATACCTGATACTGGACCTACTCAAGTCCAGAAACTGTTATGTATGGGACACAAGACACCTGAAAGCATTCGACAGGGTCAAAATATTACTATGCTCAATATATAGGGTACTAGCATACTATAACATGTTAGAGCCACCCTATGTGATTGAAAATGCCAGCTTATATACTGCAGAAGTTTGATAATGATCCACATCCAACCGCATATGGTTCCAGATCGCCTAACTAATGCCAAGAATAAGTGAGAGCAAATTGACAAGGAGTGCCTCTCTCTGATGTTGGCCTGAAAGAAGTTTGCCTATTTGCTGGTTGTACTGTTATAGTTCATATCCATGACTGACCCATAAAGCACTGGTGCCACCCATCAACTTCAAAAATCTGGAACATACGCCACTATGTATTCAAAGAGTGTTGATAAGGCTAATGAAGTTCTTTATCATTACAGCGTAAGTCTTGGGAAAAGAGTTGATCATGGCATATACCCTAAGCCAAAGTGTAAATTGTGAAACAAGAGAGATGTCTGGACTAGCTAATGAGTAAATCTATGCTTCAAATTATCGTTGACTAGAAACAGAAGGACCCTGACCTATGTCACTTATCCATAAAAAATAAAAGTCTACTTGCACCATATGGTGATCCTAAAGCAATAATCCCCAGGCTAAATGCAGGTCATCAAGGGATATAAGGATGCAGGAAGTTAGCTTCACAGACATTATGGGGGCCAACGATTAACATGAACCTTGAAGAGATATGCTAGAACTGAGGACCATAAAACGAACCTACCATGAAAGCCATTGGAGCCACTAAACTTGACTGTTCAACCTGAGCGACCATAGCACATAGTGTCTGCAGATGCCTCTAAACTGGATGAAGTCAACTACTTAGTAGCAGGAAACTACTATTGTAGGTTTTTTGAAGAACTCCACCTATTTGACATGATGAGCAGGACAACAATCATGAAGTTGAAAGCACTGTTTGCCCACTATGGTGTAGCCTATGAAGTCAGGAGTGATGGAGCCAAGCAGTTTGTTTGCAAAGAATTTGCAGAATTTTCATAGGCATACAACTTCATATACTAATTTAGTAGCCTTACATATGCCAGATCAAATGCCAAAAACAATACAACCTAGCATTAAGCCTAATACTATATTACCAAACACCAAACGAGGCAGCTAGCGTTGACCCAGCGACATTGTTCCTAGGATCCAGCTATGAACACGTTCCTTATGATGTAAAGATACTTGCATCTGATATGTCCAAATGAGTCCCTAGTGTGACAATGAGATGCTAACTACAGGCAAAAGATGAGAAACTACCATGAATGACATCTTAGCTGCAAATCTAAAGGAAATTTCAGTGTATGAATCACAATTCGTATAAAGACTGATTGTGAAGCTGAATGGGCACCTGTGACAATAACATGCAAGATGCAGCACCCGAGAAGGTATATGTTGCTGACACATGATGACCGCAAACTCTGACGCAACTTGAAACACATCTTACTATCGCGCACACCTACTTACATGACTCATAAACTGGACACCGAGTATCATGAAGTATTGTTCTGTGATTTCCTGGACCATCAGATGCAGTCCTTCGACTCATGAACGCCGGATTGGGGTAAAGTACGCTACGCACGTTTCACTTGTTATAATTATTCACTACTTTACCTTAACTTTGCATCACAAAATGCAATAAAAAATCTGTTACCTCATCATAGTCCATTCTTATGTGTTGATGTAAAAAAAAAACGACTATTCATTCCAAATATGCTGATTAGAGGAAGAGACTGAAATAAACATCCAGCAGATGACAAATGCTCAATGTATTAGCGCCATCTGTTGCCACTGCATTCTACTGACAAAGATGGATGCTCACAGAAACTCAACCGTAGAAAACTATAAATTATATTACTTGATGATCACGTTCATTAGGAATCTTTAGCACTACCAGTCATTGAAATTGTGTTAAAATATGCATTTGTCCCAACTCTAGAGATCTATGCATTTGGCCCACTGTGTTTGACTTGCCAGTTTTT
>NC_090746.1:86732958-86747958 GCF_036898095.1 Palaemon carinicauda
ATTTATTAACTTCATAGGCGTGAGGCAGTTATGTATATATTTTTGGGAAGTCGTATGTGGAGGTGGGAAATGTATTTAAGAAATTCTATTATATTGGAAAATTTTGCTAGAATTTAATTTTCCAATATTATTTGACCATTTTCTGTTATTTCCAGAGCAGCCCATACAAAAGTCAGCCACAACCTGGTACTTCACATGTTATGAAATTGTTGAAGATTATGAGAGATGAGATCTTTATTCTGTTCTGGTAAGTTGCTCTAAAACCAGTTTTCTATAGAATTTTCCTTTCTTGTAGAATTATGATTACTGTATTATCAGCTTGCCCCAAGCAGCAAAAGATATGTTGTCACAGGAACAATGAAGGGATTCACATATCACAAAGACATTGTTGAAACAAAAGTGGAATTGTTAAGTTTACATCAAGAAGGGCAGATTTGAGATTGTAGGATTCATTGAGTTTACCAATAAGTGTTTGTTTTATGGCCAGATTGTATTTATTTTCATATGAAGTATAAGTCACTATAGTCCATTTCTTTTATCGAGGCATATTTGCACCGACTCGCATGGGTGCCCTTTTAGCTGGGAAAAGTTTCCTGATCGCTGATTGGTTGGAGAAGATAATTCTAACCAATCAGCGATCAGGAAACTTCTCCGAGCTAAAAGGGCACTCCTGCGAGTCGGTGCAAATATGCCTCGATAAAAGAAATGGACTATAGAGCTAAAGCTCTTACAATAATTAGTTGAAGTTATTTCATATTTGTTCCTCTGTCAAAGATTATATTCTTATATTATGACAATTATATGATATTTGGATGACGTAGCTTACTGTTTTGGTGCATGGATTAGGTATATACTTATGATAAATGAGAATTTTTGATAGGTTGAAAAATGTTAAGGATATTACTTTACTGAACGCCTGATCACAAAATATTTTTACAGGCTTTAATACCAGATATTTATTTTCCGAACATTTCAGTCAAAAATGATACAATCAACTTGAAACTTTTGATTTATAGCATTTTGCATTAATTTCTGCAAAGAAGTAGCTATATATTTCATATTATTTTCTCTAATCTACAAGTAGGTTTGCTAGTAATTTTTCTATAGTGTCTAATGCTTTAGTTTCAAACCCACGGATTATTCTAAACTGCCTCACTTGTTCTATAAACTAACTACATATTTGTAGACATGTATGAAATGACAGGTTCCTAATTGGGACACTGGAAATCTCCCCATTCTGTATAACTCCTTAAGTCTTAAGCATATCCTGTTCCTAAACCCTATAGATTATTATTTCCTTCCTAAGTATTCATCTCTTAATTCAGAGAAATCTACTTTTACAGTTCATTCATTTTTCCTCCTGCTCATACGCTACCCATCTCTCTCTCTCTCTCTCTCTCTCTCTCTCTCTCTCTCTCTCTCTCTCTGTTCTATCATATTCGTGTAGTATAAGAACCTCTAACTCGGCAGTTTGCTTACCTGAAATAATATAAGTTATTAGTGTGATATTTTACACCTCATCTGATATCACCGATTCTGGTTGGAATAATAGTTCATTCTAATAAAACAATACAATTTATTTCTAAGCTACATTACTACAAGTCCTACTGGCGTGCTCTAGGTCGCTTCTGCTCTGACTGGCGTCACGTAAACATAAACAATACAAAAATAACATATAAGCGTCACTACAAAAGATTCTAATCTCATATGCAGTACAAAAGTAAATAGAATCGTATTCTATTTTTGGAGTGATTTATACAGGATTCAATGCCTTACACCCTAAGCTAGAACACTTAACACATTATATCAATGAAATCTGATCAAATATCACTTTCAATAACTGTAGCTGTTATTGTATTACAGTGCAAATTATACATAATACATAACAGTCTCCTCTACTTGACTTGAAATTATAAAAAATTCTACAAATCTAATTTCTCAGGTTGTTTCCATCTATTTATCCTATTGCGAAGTACTCAAACTTCATCTTGAACTGGTGTATGAACAGATTCTGATTCTACATTTGATGTTTGAACATCATCGTTAACATTCAATTCATTTGATCTAACTACTTCTGAAAAATTTTCAGCTCATTTATAACTAAATCTTCCCAAAACAGGACCCCGGTCATGAGACGTATCACCTTGTGCCTGTACTGCCTATTTTTGGTCTGCGGCACAGTCTATTACGGGCTGTCAATAAGCGGCGGTAACTTAGGAACGGACCCTTATATCTACATGGCTCTGTGTGGTGTCATGGAAATCCCTGGCAGCACTATTACCCTGCCAATGGTCAACATCCTGGGGCGAAAGCGTTCTAACATTTTCTGTTTTCTGGTAACGGGTGTGTCTCTCATGCTTCTCACATTTATTCCAAAGGGTAAGTACCTCTTTTAGTACAGTGAAAATAAATCGTTGATTAGGGAATATCAATTTTCTTCTTCATTTGTAATTACGTGTATGCTAAGAAAAGAGATACTAAGCAATTCGGTTTTATGATAATTTAAATGTTAATTAAGATTCTTATTCTTGGATACCTTTGAGTGATCAAAACCCATGTATTTTGACTTTACGCACACACACACACACACACACACACACACACACACACACACATATATATATATATATATATATATATATATATATATATATATATATAAAATGTAGCTACGATTAGTGTGTTTTGCAACTTAAGGAAGTGAAATTGTGCCTTAACAAAACTCGAGTCATGAGTTGAAGGCTGTTGCTTCAGTTATATGCTACTTATTCAAAATGTTATGCATTCCGTAGTATATGCCACCTTACTTTTGAGAAACGTATCCAGAAAATCTCTTATTCAATTACACACTAAATGTGTATGCCAGCAAAGTCATTCAAGATTTCTGGAGACCCATCTATCATGTTTTGAATATTACCCTATGTTTTGTGTTCAACATATCACACCATTCTGAATGTCTAATAAAAGACCATTCACCTCTTTTAAGAGTTGCCTTTTGAAAAGTTAACAATTCTTTCATAATCAACAAAAGATATTTGTTATGCATAGCCCCCTACTCAAAATAACTTTGAGTTCCTGAGATTTTCTTAGCTCGTGAATCCTTGGTCTTCCATTCCTTCCCTTGCTTCGTTTGCAATCTCTCGGGACCCATTGTGTTATTGTTTTAGTCCATATACCATCTTTCCCTCTTATTATATGTCCTGTCATTGTCCATTTCTTTTTCCTACTTATTGTTAGAATATGCTCTAATTTATTGGTTCTCGCATCCACGTGGCTCATTTTCTGTCTCTAAGTGTTCCCATCCTTATCATTTCCATAGCTCTTTGAGTTATAACTAGCTTATGTTCTAAGGCTTTCGTAAGGCCTTAAGTTTCTGACTCATAAGTAAATACTGGCAGGACCCTCTGATTAAATACTCTTCTTTTTAGAGAAATTGGTATTTTACTCTTCATAATATCTTTTTGTTTACCAAAAGCTCTTCATCCTATGCTTATCCATCTTTTAATTTTGGTCTCTTGTGAAGACTATTACTGTTTGTCCTAAGTACGTATATTCATTAGTGATATGTGGAGTTTCGTCCTTATCCCTTATTAGTTGGCTATGTTTTCAAGGAATATTATATTAGTTGCGCTCATATTCATTTTCAGTCCTACATTTCTGCTTTCTCTATTCAAATTTTTTATGATCTTTTGCAACTCCTTCCGTGACCTACTAAATGGAACTATATCATCTGCAAATCTTAAGTTGTTAAGGTATTTTCTATTAATTAGTTCCTAGAGTTTTCCAATCTAAATTCATAAAAAATTCTTCTAGGCACGGTGTGAATAATTTAAGAGACAGGGTCTTCTTGTCTAACTCCTTTTCTCAATTGTAATTTTCCCACTAAATTTATGTATTTTTAGGATTGCTGTACTACCCATATAGATATCCCTCTTCAAGTGTTCTAACATAAGTATCATCTGTTCCTCGTCGTTGAAGGGTTTTCATGACTTTTAAAGTTTTGACAGAATCAAAAGCTTTCTCATATTTTTTAAATGCCATACATATTGGTTTGCCATGCTCAATAATTGTTCCATTACTTGGTTTATAACATGGATTTATTCAATATAAGCTCCTAAAATATGCCTGCCCTCTTGGTTGGTTGTCTATGCATATGATTATATAATGTAAGCATAATCGTATAATATTAACTGTATATTTTGTGTTCGTGTAGCATGTGTCAATGCAGGCAAAAATCTTCCACTTATTTAGAAAAGACGAAAATCAAGAAAAACGATGATCAAGATGCCCTTTGTTCCATATTACTTTTATGTAAGAACCCTGCACAATATTCAAATCAGTCTTTTTAGATAATAAACAATTAGAAATAGGGATCCTTCAGGTTGATCAATAACTCCCAATTATGGACCATTTTTACTTTTCAACATTATATATTTGAATTTCCGGAATTAGGTTTAAATATAACAACACTGCTTATCTATTTATATTTATGAAAAATGAGTCTCTATCTGGTCATATAAATCACCCAGTTTCATTTGAAGTGATTTTGTTTCTTTACAACTATCTTTTTTTGTTGTTGTTGTTGATGCATTCACAATTGA
Organism: Palaemon carinicauda; assembly: GCF_036898095.1. Taxonomy (NCBI): domain Eukaryota; kingdom Metazoa; phylum Arthropoda; class Malacostraca; order Decapoda; family Palaemonidae; genus Palaemon; species Palaemon carinicauda. The sequence goes on from NC_090746.1 coordinate 86,737,560, forward strand.
ATTTCCTGAACAGGTTGGGTAGCGACGACAATGGCGCTAATTGGTAAGATGACTATATCTGGGGCATACCAGATCGTCTACCTCCACGCAACGGAACTTTTCCCAACTGAAGTTCGAGTCCGAGGACTTGGAACTTGCTCAATGGTCTCCAAAACTGGATCGATCATTGTTCCCTACATCATAAACGCTCTTGTGAGTCATCTTCAACTGATCTTCACAACTATGTTTTCTGTTGTTTACAAATCATAACAATTTTGTTTTAACAATAGTTAACTTTTACATTTCATGTTCTTCTCTGACAGTCTCAGTGATTTCTATGAGATTTAATTGTAAATAGTAACCTTTTATATTAGGCTAATAATAGTGTTTATCTCTCTCTCTCTCTCTCTCTCTCTCTCTCTCTCTCTCTCTCTCTCTCTCTCTCTCTCTCTCTCTCTCTCTCTCTGTGTTCTCAGAAGCTTTTTACCTTCACGTCATACATAATATACAATAATCTATATATCACACATAAAGCGTTCTTATTTTCTTTAAAACTTTCATCCTTACCTCCAAGCATATTGATCCCATTAGAAATCTTTCTCCATATCATTTTGCCGTAACTGGAATCAATAAAATGCTCTTTAATGACCCCAATTATAATATTTCTGACATTCACACTCTTATGTAATCTCCTTTGCAAGTCCTTGAAAGTAAAATATAGCCTTTGGAGTCATTTCCTTATTAAATTTTCCAGGATTTCTTTCTTGCTATTAATGGGAATTAGTTTAAACAGTGAGATAAATTCTAGACTATCGTAGAAATAGAGGTAAGCGGAATATTGTAACGTTAAGAAGTAGTTGATATTCCGAATTTCGGGAATAGACCAAAAGGAAGTATTTTATGTAATGTATAATTAGCCCGTAATGAACATGGAATCTAGTAACTGGTCGCTGGATGCAAAAAAAAAAAAAAAAAAAAAAAAACCATTTGCTGGTAAGGTTCAAGAATATTTTCCTCGTAAAAACCTTCATAATGATAATTGTTACTCTTGTCCTTCTATTACAGGGTTCTATATACTGGTGGGGTCCTTCAGTACTGTGTGGAGGTATATCCATTGTGGCATGTATGGTATATTCTTTGGTACCTGAAACCCTGGGAATGGCTCTACCCAATACCGTGGCTGACCTGGAGAAGGTGGAAGAAAAGAAGAAAAGGTATTTCCTACAAACATTCGTAATAACTAATTTTGAAGACATAAAGAACATATGTATATATATATATATATATATATGTATATATATATACATATATATATATATATATATATATATATATACATATATATATATATATATATATACTGTATATATATTTGCAAGTATGTACTATATATATTTAGAAATATGTATATATATATATATATATATATATATATATATTTATATATATATATATATATATATATATATATATATATATATACATATATATATATATGTATATATATATATATATTTATATATATGTATATATATATACAGTATATATATATATATATATATATATATATATATATATATACTGTATATATATATATGTATATATATATATATATATATATATATATATATGTATGTATATATATACAGTATATATATAAGCAGAGAGAGAGAGAGAGAGAGAGAGAGAGAGAGAGAGAGAGAGAGAGAGAGAGAGAGAGAGAGAGAGAGACAATAACTTAAATCTAGCCAGGACTCGAACAAACGCCCTTGTTGTATTAAGGTTGAGATAACAGTGATTTATTCATTCAGGTTTCGGATGTTGTAATCATGTCAGGTCTAGCTTATATACCTACAATAAACATCAACCTATCTTCCCAGGATAGCTTTTTTCTCATAACCTTTAGTTGCTGTTTCATGAAAGGGTACTAGTAAGATGAGAATAATTAATGGTTTTCTGAGGAAAATTCTTTGTTACATCAGAGTATAGTGAATGGCATTGAACATTCGTGTAGTGCAAAAGTAAGAAAACGATTTTATAGATGAAGCTTGGGCACTTTATACCATAAAGGTGTATAATAAAATAAGATTAAATTCTGTTCTCCTTTCCATGAGACTAATTAAATTAAAGTCTATTGAGAATGAATTACCTGTAGGATTGAAGTCACCCTGGGAGAGAGAGAGAGAGAGAGAGAGAGAGAGAGAGAGAGAGAGAGAGAGAGAGAGAGAGAGAGAGAGAGAGAGATAGAGAGAGAGAGAGAGAAAATAGAATTCGGTAACTTACTCCATATAATTATTTCGCTCGTATCTAATCTTCTTGCAGGAAGGATCTCGCTCATGACATAGAAGAAGTTACCTCAATGACTCCAGATAAGATTACATCTCTATCCACATGATTCACTTTGCCCTAAAACGTTATATCTACGACTCCATCTACCTTGAATTCTATGACTAGTCATTCGATCAAATATCAATAATAGAAACAAAGAAAATGATTGAATAAAATAAGTAAAAGAGACGAAATCATCTAGGCCCTTTTTATTGGCACCTTTAAGAAGAGCAGTTACATACAATGAGCAGTCGGGTGTTTGAAGGAAAACTCCATTACTTTTGTTAATGGAATATGATGAGCCTATAGCATCAGTATGGAAAAGAAGCTAATAAAATCTATCCTGGTTTTCGATAACTGAATTAGTTTTATTCTAGTTTGTTTTCGTACTTGACGATGATAAAACCTATCTTACAAAGTTGAAAGAATGTTTTTTCATGGAAGATTTTCTGTTACGTTAAAGTTGGATCTTCCTCTACGACGAGATGAAGAAAGGATAGGAGACATAATGGCGGTCTTTGGTTTTGTCAAAAACACTGACTACTTCATAAACATACCCTGTTTATCACTCTCAAGACTAACATATGTAAAATTCAAGATTTGTTTCAAATTCCTATATAATTTTCATCTCTTGATTTCAAAAGACTGAAACAATCAATATTTTACTCACCATTTGAAGGGGTAAGGTCAATCATTTCTCACTGATTTTATTTTTAAGTATAATTTTCTTTAAATATGGGATCCTTAAAAGACCCAAAGCAAATATATATATATATATATATATATATATATATATATATATATATATATATATATATATATACGTTTCTACAAAGGGGGTTCCCTACAAATGATCGCAAATCTATAAACGGTGGAAATTTCAGCATGCCCTGTTCATGGATAGTATGTAAACCCATCTTTGAATTCTAAACAGATAGCATAACAAACTATTGCAACCATCCGATTTCCAGACTCAAGAAACCTTTAAGAGAGGCAATAGAAAAAGAGTCCCTTAGTGCACACCCGCAGACAAAGGAGATCAATGTGGAACTGATTCAACTTGTACTGTAGGGTAATGCTGACATATGTAACACAGTTACAAAAGTAATATCAGCTGAAATAGACAGCACTTAAAGAATAAGGTTTAATAGTTCAGTAAAACTATTTCCTAGACTCCTAGAGAAATCATGGATTCATTAAGTATCCCTGGTGATGATTACCAAATTGAGACTCACCTGCTTAAACAAGAAACAAATTACATACATAGAATTTACAAACTAAAGACTATTCCTGTTAATAGCATTGGACATGTAGTGAATACTTCCTTCAGGTCAACATACTATGGGACAAAATCATAAGTTTCTCTCTTTTTCCAGGTACCCACACAACCTTTTATGAAGATACAATGACTAACCGACTGCTTTAATTTTTCCATGCGATTCATACTTCTTTGATTTACTCGACTTATCAAGAGATTAGCCCAGTTCATCAATGTATTGCTCATTGTACTATCTAATTAGCATCTCCTTTCCTTCAATTGTTGCAGTAGTGATACTTTAGACCTTTTATATCTCTTTTTAATTTTGCAGTATAATAAAGTTGACCTTCAAGAATGCTTTTAGTGATTTATTGCTTTGACATGCAAAATTTACTGCGAAGGAAAGCAGGAGGAGGAAAAATTCTGTTAATATACGTTACCGACTGATAAAAAAGGGTAAAAATCATAACAAATAAAGAACTAGTTCAATTGCCACCAAAATACTGAGGAGAGAACTTAATTTAAAGAAGTGTCCTAGCAGAGACACACAGCTTTTCTATTCTCTAACACTGGTTCGTGTACATATTCGATCAGGCAGGTCATTTTGTGTGTTTTATGCAGGTGTGTGAGGGAAGCCATGATAGTTCTTCTTGATGAGCCATAGCTTCAAAAAATTACATTCTAGTGATTGTTTAAAGGAGGTGGTTCAGTCTCCTCACGGGATATAATTTTACTTCCATGAGTCAGTGAATATTGCAAAAATCAACAAGAACAAGAGGTCAGATCATAAGGTTTCCTTGGTTCCAAGAAACTGCAAGTTGAATTGTTTTTAAGTTAAATTTTGTAACATTTGGGCCTAAGGTAGGCCTAACCTAAATCCCATGCCTATGATTTCCAGCTACAAAAGTCAACAAATAGTTGGGTTTCATATGAAATAGATATCAGGGCATCACAAATTTCGTTTTGCTTACTATACTAAATGATATAATATAATAAAGATGAGCCAAAGAAATACTCTTTAGCTTATCTTTGTTATTTTCAGAAGGATTCGTGTTTGTATTTCCGAATGATTGTAAGCTGAATGTTTATAAGTTAAGAACCTTCTGTACCCTCTTGGCAACTAACTAATCTTCTGTAGTCAGCAAAAATATGAAAAGATAATTGTGTGGTGCTAATTATTAAGATGAAGAAAAATATCTACTAAACAAAATTAAGATTGAAAGTCTCTCTAGTACATTGCATCCTCATTCCACCCCTATGTAAATCATTTTATCGGCAGGATTTTACTAACATATTGCACAACGTATTTAAAATTTGATAATCTAAATTACAAGTTTAGTTCTGAGGAACATATTCAGATTGTCTTTAATGTAAATAAAACCTATGTCTACGAAGCCTTTTAAGACTTTTGGAACATGAGTATGATGCTTTTCTGAGAAATTGTGTCTTTCAAAATCCACTGTTATTATAATTATCATACTTGTTAGTACTATCGTTGTCATTATTATTATTATTATTATTATTATTATTATTATTATTATTATTATTATTATTATTATTATTATTATTATTATTATTACCTTAAGATAAGCTACAACCGCAGTTACAATAAAAGGATACTAAAAGGCCAAGGGCCTCGATAGGAAACCGATATTATTATTATTATTATTACTATCCAAGCTACAACCCTAATTGGAAAAGCAAGATGCTATAAGCCCAGGGGCTCCAACAGGGAAAAATAGCCCAGTGAGGAAAGGAAATAAGGAAATAAATAACTAAAGAGAACAAATTAACAATAAATCATTCTAAAAAAAGTAATGTCAAAAAAGAGATATATCATATATAAACTATTAACAACGTCAACAACAAATATGTCATATATAAACTATAAAAAGACTCATGTCCGCCTGGTCAACAAAAAAGCATTTGCTCCAACTTTGAACTTTTGAAGTTCTACTGATTCAACAACCCGATTAGGAAGATCATTCCACAACTTGGTAACAGCTGGAATAAAACTTCTAGAGTACTGCGTAGTATTGAGTCTTATGATGGAGAAGGCCTGGCTATTAGAATTAACTGCCTGCCTAGTATTACGAACAGGATAGAATTGTCCAGGGAGATCGAACTAGTTCAAATGCCACCAAGATTCTGGAAGAGAAGTTGATGAGTATCCCACCAGCAACACAGCAATTCGAACCCTCGTTCAGATTCGTTGTCAGTCAGAACACAGGGGTCCTTTACGCATGTTGGTTTAAAAGTAAAGAATAAGTTATAAAAGTGAACTAACATATTAAGAAACGAAAATAAGATAAATGATAAAGTAAAGAAAATAGGAAAAATAGCTCATAAACTTTGAAATGAGACTCGTTAGCCTTCAATAATAAAAAAAAAAAATTGCACCAAGTTCGAACTTCTGAAGGTTCACAGATTCAATTGTATGATGAGGAAAATCATTTCAATATTTGGTAGGACCAGGAATAACTCTCGTATAATACTGTGCAGCATTGAGACAAAATAAAAGGCCAGACAACAATGAAATTGTCAGTCATAAAAGTTTCGCCCAACAATTTATAATGAAAGGGGGCAGTAGAAAACCGTAGAGTACAAATATAAATATTCGAAACGCGGCAGAATAAAAGAATAGAAACATTCTCGAAATAGGAAGTTTCTAAGAATCTCAAAAAGACATTTGCAGCATACCATCTTTATGCGTAAAGAACAAGAGACAACATATTTTCCTCGAAGGTAAATTCCCAATTTAACTTAACCCTTTAAATCTTAAAACTACTGCATTTAGTAAAAAAAAAACATTGTCAATGAAAAGACCTGTAAAGGGGAATCTTTGTTCCATAAATATAACAATCATACTTTGAGTTTTGTTAGGGTATAAATTCATATCCCATAATTTGCACTTTGCATTTATTTTAGGTAGATCTCTATAAGAGGGTAGATAACCATATCGCATTATTACAAATGAAGCTGTATCTGTTGCAGGAAAATCAAAACGTTATAACCCAAAGTAGATAGGGTCAATGCAACGAAAGTAGCATCTGGGCAATCTGTGCATGTGCGTGTGCGTGCCTACGTAAACTAACTTCTTGTTTTCAAGGCCTAACTATAGTCCATTTCTTTTAGCGATGCATATTTGCACCGACTCGCGGCGGTGCCCTTTTAGCTCGGAAAAGTTTCCGGATCTCTGATTGGTTAGAATTATCTTGTCCAACCAATCAGCGATCCGGAAACTTTTCCGAGCTAAAAGGGCACCGCTGCGAGTCGGTGCAAATATGCATCGCTAAAATAAATGGACTATACATATCAAGCTTATATATGTAAAATAACAAACCAAGAACATGACCATACAGAACACCTGATATCATATGCCTGCAGTTCTTATAGTTATCGTTATTGCACAGTATCATATGTATATAGATCCAATCAACATCTGCTCTTTACAATATGTACACTAGTTAAAAATTCAATAATAACACCAACTCACATTGTGGAGGATCGATATTTATTTTTATTTTTTCCAAATCCCAGAAACTGATAGAGAGAGAGAGAGAGAGAGAGAGAGAGAGAGAGAGGAGAGAGAGAGAGAGAGAGAGAGAGAGAGAGAGAGAGGACTGTTGCTATAAATGAAGGCTGTTTGTTTACATTCTTTCATATAGATTAGGACACTAATAAATGTCCTGCGCGAATGCTTTTTGTTGATTATCTCAAGCAGCAGGAGTCAGTTGTTTTCCCAATGCTGTATTATTATAATCTATTTTTACCAGTTTAGAAGTGTTTTGTTTATTATGTTATCAGTAAGTATTATTTATCTTCGCTTGAAGTGGTTGTGAATAATAGAATCCGTTTATTATTTATATTTGATTAGAGTGCAATAGCTTAAAAGTTTGGTTAGCTAGGAATGTCCGCAAGCGTTCTTTTTTTTTTTTTTTTTTTTTTTTTTTTTAGGACGTAATTCCTCCCTTGGAGATTCTGGATTTTGAATTACTATTATTATTATTAATTGCTAAGCTACAACCCTAGCTGGAAAAGCAGGATTCTATAAGCCAAGGGGCCCCAACAGGGAAAAGAGCCCAGTGAGGAAAGGAAACAAGGAAAAATAAATGATTGTGACCCGGCTTGTAAAAAGGATTTGGATTTGATTTCTCTAGTGATTATGTCAAATTTGGATTTTATTACTATGTTCTCGTCTCTCTGCTGCTGTTTATTAATTTGGCTGTGTCCTGTCAGCATTATTTGATGTATAGATTATATTATATACTTGAATATGAAGAAAATTTTGTTGTTGTTGCTTTTATTGCATACGTTTATTGATCTCACACACACACACACACACACACACATCTGGGCAATCTGTGCGTGTGCGTGTGCGTGTGCGTGCCTACGTAAACTAACTTCTTGTTTTCAAGGCCTGACTAAATATCAAGCTTATATATGTAAAATAACAAACCAAGAACATGACCATACAGAACACCTGATATTATATGCCTGCAGTTCTTATAGTTATCATTATTGCACAGTATTGTGTGTATAGAGATCCTGTCAACATCTGCTCTTTGCAATTTGTACACTAGTTAAAAATTCAATAATAACACCAACTTACATTGTGGAGGATCGATATATTCTATTTTCTTTATTTTCATTTGTTTTCCAAATCCTAGAAACAGAGAGAGAGAGAGAGAGTGAGAGAGAGAGAGAGAGAGAGAGAGAGAGAGAGAGAGAGAGAGAGACTGTTGCTATAAATGAAGGCTGTTTGTTTACATTCTTTCATATAGATTAGGACACTAATGAATGTCTTGCGCGAATGCTTTTTGTTGATTATCTCAAGCAGCGGGAGTCAGTTGTTTTTCCAATGCTGTATTATTATAATCTATTTTTACCAGCTTAGAAGTGTTATGTTTATTATGTTATCAGTATTATTTATCTTCGTTTGAAGTGGTTGTGAATAATAGAATCCGTTTATTATTTATATTTGATTAGAGTGCAATAGTTTAATAGTTTAGTAAGCTAGGAATGTCCGTAGGTGTTTTTTATTTTTTTTTTCAGGCGTAATTTCTCCTTTGGAGATTCTGGATTTTGAATTATTATTATTATTATTATTAATTGCTAAGCTACAACCCTAGCTGGAAAAGCAGAATTCTATAAGCCAAGGGGCCCCAACAGGGAAAAGAGCCCAGTGAGGAAAAGGAAACAAGGAAAAATAAATGATTGTGACCCGGCTTGTAAAAAGGACTTGGATTTCATTGCTCTAGTGATTTGGAATGTACTTGCTAAAGACCCGGCCTGTATATACGAATTCTCTTTTGATGATGATGATTTTGATGATACTAGCGACCAGACCAAATGAGGCAATTCTGTCAGACAGACGAGAAATAGTGTTTTCCACAAGGCTGTACCCTTTTGCGATTAAATACAGTTTGTTTCAATGTGGACGACGGTGTCCGTGTCCACACACACACACACACATATATATATGTATATATATACATATATATATATATATATATATATATATATATATATATAAATATATATATATATATATATATATATATATATATATATATATATATGTATATATATATATATATATATATATATATATATATAATAAACGTAAGCAATAATAGCAGCACAAATTTTTTTCTTCATATTCAAATATATAATATAATCTATACATCAAATAATGCTGACACCTCACAGCTAAATTAATAAACAGCAGCAGAGAGACGAGAACATAGTAATAAAATCCAAATTAGACCTAAACTCTTTGCAATAGGCCTACAGTATGAGAAGGAACTGAGTTTCTTCATAAAACTCCCATTTGACGAGTCCTGTGAGGAAAGTGTGGACTCAGCGGAAATTTATTCTTCAAGACATGGCGGTTTTATGGAGGCAAATATTAAAACAACTGTACATTTCCTATCTTCAGACCATATCTATCATCTCTAGATGAAAATTCATTGCAGATATTGTTACTTGTTGCTTTCTTTCAAGGATAAGAGTAAATGATTATTATCGTTCATAGCAGGAAAGATTGCGGAAAACGGCAAAGGAATTTCTTTCTTTCTTTATTATTATTATTATTATTATTATTATTATTATTATTATTATTGTTGTAATTATTATTATTATTATTATTATTATTATTATTATTATTATTATTATTATCATTATTATTAGCATTATTATTATTATTATTGTTATTGTTGTTGTTATTGTTATTATTATTATTATTATTATTATTATTATTGTTATTATTATCATTTATTATTATTATTATTATTATTATTATTATTATTATTAGCTAAGCTCTAATCCTAGTTGGAAAAGCAAGATGCTATACGCCCAAGGACTCCAACAGAGAAAAAATATCTAGTGAGGAAAGGGAACAAAGGAAATGAATAAACAACCAAAACAGATTATTCTAAGAACAGTAACAAAATTATCTAATAAAAACATGGTCTTCCGACGAGAAAAGCAAATAAGGAAATAAATAAATAAACAATAAAAAAAATTATTTCAAGAACAGTAACAACATTATCTAATGAAAATATGGTCTTCCGATGAAGTTCTCGAGACCTGTCAATCAAAGAGTACGTCAGCTGAAGCTGTACAGGAGACCTGTGAAACGCAGCAATAGCCTGTGTCTTGTTCTAGGCAAGGCAATCTTATCCTTACCTACATATGCAGGGAAAATAGTACATTTTCCGCAGAGGGGAAAATGCAAAACGACAAAATATGTAAAAATGTAAGAGGAAGCAATTGATCATTTTGATGAATTGGTGGAGCGCCATTCCCAAAATAGACCGTTTCTTTTACCCT
>NC_090746.1:86752958-86755458 GCF_036898095.1 Palaemon carinicauda
ATATATATATATATATATATGTATTATAGCCACGAAAGGAAAAATGAAAAAGACTTGATTGGAGTTAGTACTTTCATCCACTCAGGACATTATCAAACTCAGCAATGAGAATACATATACAAAGACATCGTATTTATACAGGAGAAGGGGATCCAACAGCTGTCAGTTTCTTAATAATTCCGGAGAAGTCAGATTTTAGATAAAAGGATAATACTGGATTAACGGAAAACAGACCTGGACTTAGATTCAAATTTCTACCTTGAGTACAGGAGATTAAAAATGATTCAACAATATTCCTTTGGAAATAGTCATTTACATGGATTACTTTTTCCGTCTTTGACCAACCAATTCTGTGACTTGACCCTAACCAGTGGGAGGCCAAGGCATTATTAAGAGAACCCCTGGAGACGGCCACCTGATGTTGTTTTAATCTGACTGGTATACTTTTTGATGTTTGACCAACATAAAATAGGTTACACTCTGAACAAGGAATGCTATATATTACATTATTATCATTTCCAGAACTATTCTTAATTAACATGTTTTTTAAAGTACAATTATATTTAAACACTACAGCAATATCTAGTTTTTTCAAAAGGGGTATAACATCTAGAAAACAAACATGAAATGGCAAACAAAGCATATTATTTATTGTTTCCTTTCTCTCTAGTTGGACACTATAAAATGTTTTCTTAGCCTTATTCATACATTTTTCTAAGGAATATTTAGGATAACAAAGATCTGTAGCAATTTTTTTCTATTTTAGTGAACTCCTCCTCAATGTAATCTGGGCTACAAATTCTCAATGCCCTAAGGTACATGGAGGAAAAAACTGAATGCTTAATATTTTTAGAGTGACCGGAGTAAAAATGTACATATGAAAAATTATTCGTAGGCTTTCTATATATGGAAAACTTAAATTTATCTGTTTCTCTAACTATTAAAACGTCTAAAAATGGGATACGGTTATTTTCTTCATTTTCTATAGTGAATTTTATTGATGGTACTAATGAATTAATGATTGAAACAAAGCCCTCAAGATTAAAATTTTCTTCTAAAATACCTAGAACATCATCAACATATCGATACCACACAATTTGGGAAGACCACACTGAAGGGATTAATCTAGATTCAAAAAATTCCATATATATGTTGGATAAAAGTGGAGACAAAGGATTACCCATAGCCATACCAAAAACCTGTTCATAGAAATCTCCATTAAAACTAAATTTACACTTTTTAATGCACAAACAAATGAGCTCAATAATAGTAGGGGTTGATAAAGGTAAATCATAAGCATTGAGGAGGAGTTCACTAAAATAGAAAAAATTGCTACAGATCTTTGTTATCCTAAATATTTCTTAGAAAAATGTATGAATAAGGCTAAGAAAACATTTTATAGTGTCCAACTAGAGAGAAAGGAAACAATAAATAATATGCTTTGTTTGCCATTTCATGTTTGTTTTCTAGATGTTATACCCCTTTTGAAAAAACTAGATATTGCTGTAGTGTTTAAATATAATTGTACTTTAAAAAACATGTTAATTAAGAATAGTTCTGGAAATGATAATAATGTAATATATAGCATTCCTTGTTCAGAGTGTAACCTATTTTATGTTGGTCAAACATCAAAAAGTATACCAGTCAGATTAAAACAACATCAGGTGGCCGTCTCCAGGGGTTCTCTTAATAATGCCTTGGCCTCCCACTGGTTAGGGTCAAGTCACAGAATTGGTTGGTCAAAGACGGAAAAAGTAATCCATGTAAATGACTATTTCCAAAGGAATATTGTTGAATCATTTTTAATCTCCTGTACTCAAGGTAGAAATTTGAATCTAAGTCCAGGTCTGTTTTCCGTTAATCCAGTATTATCCTTTTATCTAAAATCTGACTTCTCCGGAATTATTAAGAAACTGACAGCTGTTGGATCCCCTTCTCCTGTATAAATACGATGTCTTTGTATATGTATTCTCATTGCTGAGTTTGATAATGTCCTGAGTGGATGAAAGTACTAACTCCAATCAAGTCTTTTTCATTTTTCCTTTCGTGGCTATAATACATTTTATATTCATCACGTGTCAGCTTTCGTGATTTCTACACACATATATATATATATATGTGTGTGTGTGTGTGCGTATGTGTGTGCGTGTATATATGTACATATATATATATATATATATATATATATATATATATATATATATATATATATATATATATATTTATATGTATGTATATATGTATATATATAGGTTTGTGTTTATATAGCTATACATGTATATATACATATACTGTACACATGTACAGTATATTATGTGTGCATATACTCATAGTGATAATGATATAAACAATTGCTACGCTGTACTTGTTACATATAGAATAAAATGTAATATTTCAAATAGTATTGTTAGAACATGTAAAATATGCATATATCAACTTATAGAAACTTTACCTACTGATATTTTCTACAGCATTTAGAGCGTATTACCATTTCTTAATC
>NC_090746.1:86760458-86770458 GCF_036898095.1 Palaemon carinicauda
GATTTTAGTGTGGCCTTTGACCATCTTAATCATGGGGCCCTTGTTTTCAAACTCAAACAGTTACGAGTAGGTGAGTCTTTTCTTAGCATCATTATTGAATTCTTAAGAAATAGATTGCAAGGAGGTATTGCTGATGGGCACCATAGTGAGTATAGGAATGTAATATTTTGTGTTCCTCGGTGTAGTGTTCTTGGCTCATTACTTTTCATACTATGTAAACATGACATGTGGGTTGGGCCAGAAAATAAGTTTGTTGCATAAGCAGATGATACGACTTTCTTTGCATAAATTCCCTCTCCTGAATGTAGATCTGGGGTTGCTCAATCCTTTAACAGAGATTTAACTAAAATTAGTGCTTGGTGCAAATTATGGTGTATCACGTTGAATCTTTAAAAAACTCAAATTATGATTATGAGTATTTCGAGAGCAGTGGCTCCTCAGCATCCAAATCTCATCATTGATAATGTTTCTGTAACTCTTTACGACTCTTAAAATTTTAGGTGTGATTCTATGTTGCAAATTTACTTTTGTGAAACACATCTAGTCTGTTTCATCTTTAACTGCACAAAATTGCCTTGTTGAGAAAGTCATCTAGGATTTTTAGTAATCAATCTATTACGAAGTGTTTCCGTTATATTATTCTGTCTAGTTTTGGGTATTGTTCTTCTGTTTGGATTTAAGCTGCTTAACCTCATTTTGATTTGTTTGAAAAAAATATTGCTTCTTATTAAAATTCGTATTCCTGATCTAGATATTGATATATGGCACCATCGTTGAGTTAGTTCTTTATGCATGTTACATAAGAGTTTTCATAATTCGGACCATCCTTTGCATTCACATCTTCCCATACTGTACCATCTTGTACATAGTTTTAGGTATGCAGTTAATTTTAATAGGCATGCCGTCTCTATGATAAGGTTCAATACTACACAGTATTCTAGAAGTATTATTCCAGCTATGGATCTTCATAAATTCAAGCTTGCAACGAATGTTTTTACGTTGAACAGGCTGACATAAGTCTCTCTTCATACTTAATATATGACTGATCTATTTTAAAGTTGTTATTGATCTTAAGATATTTCATATTCATTATTCATCACGTCTCATGTAATTCATTTATCTATTTATTTAATTTCCTTACTACGTTATTTTTACCTGTTGGAGACCTTAAGCTTATAGCAACCTGCTTTTCCAACTAGGGTTGTAGCTTAGCTAATAATAATAATAATAATAATAATAATAATAATAATCATAATAATAATAATAAAAATGATAATAATAATAATAATAATAATAATAATAATAATAATAATAATAATAATAATAATAGCAATAACAATGATAATAATAACAACAACAATAATAATAGACCATCATTTTCAACGGAATTTCCTTTAAAGAGGGCATACTTCCGAATAGTATATGAAAACATCATCAACGAGATATTGAATATAAAAAATAAATTTTGACATATGTAAAATATTTTCCATGAAGATCACAAACTATATCCATCGGCTCCCTGAGAAGAAGTTGCATCCTTCAGGTTGCCATTGCGTGCAGACCACAGCTTACATCAAGAAGCTGGCACGATTCCTCCGGATATTTAGACTTGTAAACTAATCTAGACTTCAATTTATGGTATACCCTTTGGGAATGACTTGCTTATCGTCACACCTGAAAGGTGTCTTTGCTGGTGTTGTCTCTCTCTCTCTCTCTCTCTCTCTCTCTCTCTCTCTCTCTCTCTCTCTCTCTTCTGATGATGGGCATGATCTTGTGGCAATACTAAAATAATTTTGCTATGGAACTTAAAGATACAGAAACAATAACATTATCGGTCAATACTTTGCAGAAATACTGTATACAGTTAAAGCCTTGAAGACTTTTTGCACAAGAAGAAAATCAACTAGTAGTCGAAACTGATTAGCTTTATGATAACCCAAAAGTTCTTATTGGTTTGAATACTGACCAGTGTTATGTACTTATCAAATACAGTTAACTTTGAGCGTTACTTATTCTAAAAGTAAAGTGGAACTGATATTGGGAGTGATTCTGCCTAATATTTGAGAGTATGAAAGTGAGAATTAACGACTGAACCACATGTAAGGAACTATCATGGCTGATATTGATCAAATCCGACTCTAATTATAGAACCTAAATTCGACAGGTATATGCATAATAAAAGCTCTAGATAGTCTTATATCTCACTATAATTTCTATACCAAACCGCAAAAAGGGGTTAATTAAAGTTAATTCCATAGTAATGCATAATTATCGCAAGTAGGTAAACGTATATTGTATTACTTATGCATGGCACTTAAAATGATTCCCAAACTCTCTCTCTCTCTCTCTCTCTCTCTCTCTCTCTCTCTCTCTCTCTCTCTCTCTCTCTCTCTCTCTCTCTCTCTCTCTCTCTCTCTCTCTATATATATATATATATATATACTGATATACTGTATATATATATATATATATGTGTGTGTGTGTGTCCGTATATATATATATATATATATATATATATATATATATGTACAGTATATATATATATATATATATATATTTATATATATACATATATATATATACATACATATACATATATATATATATATATATACTATATATATATATATATATATATATATATATATATATATATATATATATATGTGTGTGTGTGTGTGTATACACGGACACACATATATAAATATATATATATATATATATACGTATATATATATATATATATATATATATATGTATGTATATATATGAAAATATATATATATATATATATATATATATATATACATATATATATACATATATATATGTCTGTGTGTGTAGGTGTATGAATGTGCTCGTGGGTGTGTGTGTATGTTGGCCAATAAGATTTGATCTGAGATGATATTAGTGCCATCGAAAACATGTGGCTGACTGCCCGGACAAAAGACCTGCCTGTACTTGTGTTTCAGAGAGCATATCATTCAAACCTACTAGCCTCGGCAAAATGTTCAATGAAATTAAACATAACTTCTTTTGATGTTAGAACATTTCACTGCTATGAAATAACATGATAAACAAAAATGGCAAAAGTTAAACATTACGATCAAGGTGACTTGAATGGTTTCAGTAAGGATTAAAACATACTGCTCAATCGAAAGACCTAATTATCTAACTTAACCTAAACTAACCTAATCATATTATTATTATTATCATTAAATGCTAAGCTACAACCCTAGATGGAAAAGCAGGATTGTATAAGCCCAGGGGCCCCAACAGGGAAAATAGCCCAGTGAGGAAAGGTTCAATGAATGAAGCGAAATTATGAAAACTAGACGGAAGCCTCTTGCTATTCCACCATATTCTAATTTCTAGTGGCTAAGTACACTTCCCACAATAAAGATATTTCGTGTGAGAATTCAAGCGTCTCTCATCTTTGATTAATTCTGCTAAAAACATAACCCTGACTCGTAGGCTGAATATGTCGAGTGATGATTCATGGTAGAGTTTTTCTTCAACTTTGTAGGATACAGTAGGGATTTGGACGTGTAAATTCTTTAAATCTTGTTCAGTAGGAATCTAGTATGATAAAGTAGAGAATATTACTGAATCAAAGCAAAACTCTCTTTATATTTTCAATGAAAATCTCGTTACTTATTTTCATGAGCCGAAATACTCAAGTTAATACAAAATATCATGAGAGAAATCTTACTAAGCAAAGTGAAACGAGTGTTTACAAAAAAAAAAAAAAGAAAAAAAAATAATTTAGTCTCAAGAAAAAAAAATCGACAGTTCTGTTTTATATTTTTAGGTATTTTGCTATGATGTAAGAAAAGGCAATTATCCCCTTCGATATCTAATCTGTCAATGGAAAATAATCTTAAAAGGCTATACTCATGAATATTCGCATATTTATCTTTATTGATACTTTTCAATGGCGATTACTTCCTATCAGTTACGATGGCACTATAGGGTGTTACCAAAGAAGCTTGAAAATATCCTGATTTACATTACAGAGTCGGAAATCATTTGTAGTATGCGACAATATAAAACCCGCCGTGCGTTACGTTATAAGTTACTAATCAGCGGTCTATGTTTAAACGTCACGATTAAAAAGTTCTAAAAGTTCTCATTCTTTTTGACTTTCTATTTGGGGTATTATTCTGCCGTGGTATGTGCGCTGCGTTTGTTGACTGTTTCCTGCTGGGCGTGCAGCAGCAGCAGTGCTACCGCCAATACCCAGTGCTAGAATGGGCACCGATCCAACGTACCCCTTTAATCAAACCCCCATCCACGAACTCATTCACTCGGCGGGTCTTATGCAGTTAGAGATCAGGACTTTACTTCTTCACTTTTAAGTTAATTTTCTTTTAGTTATCTTCTATTTTAAGCTAATTTTCTTTTAGTTATTTCCCTTATTCCCTCTCTCAGTATGTTGATCCTTAAAGTAACATTCATGCCAGTAGCACCTATAGTTTAATCATCAATCATCCATAGCTTATAGTACCTCTATACTGTAGGTTAATCTATTCATCAATATCTTGAGTTACAGATTATCTTCACTCTCTCATGACGTCTCTTTAGTTCGTGTAATTATAAATGGCTCTTAATTACACAAGAGCAATCATCAACACATTGCATCTCGCTTTTTGCAATGTGCGAGTCAACTGGCATCCCGAGCATTCTGTCAGTTTAGGCGGACTTTTCTTTACTCACAAGGCCGGTAAAAATAGTCTATTTCTTTCTCATTGATCGTGACGACATCAACATTGACTTAGTTTTATGTAAAACAAATATTCAGTTCAAATAATTATATTCAAGCTAGTGGACTTTTTTTAACATGTAGATTTTTGTTTACATATTAAATCCCTTATGAAACAATATGAGCGAGTTTACTTGTCGTGTCCAGTTCGTTATACCTTGATGGTATATTATATATATATATATATATATATATATATATATATATATATATATATATATATATATATATATTATATATATATATATATATATATATATATATATATATATATATATGTATGTATATATATATACATATATATATATATATATATATATATATATATATATATATATATATATATATATATATATCGTATCCGGACAATTATTCGAAAACAATTATTCGAAAACAGTTGTTCGAAATCAATTCTTCGAAAACCAGTTGTTCGACACAACCATTGTTCGAATTAACAATTGTTCGAAAAAGATAGCTATAGAAAATATTTTGTTCTTTGTCAATGTTTGTTTTCCGAGAAAACTCGAAATTTTTTTTTTAGTTTAGAGGAAACACTCTTTGCAAAGAGCCATGGCTGAATTTCAAATCGAGAAAGGGAGAGCCATGCTATTACTGGACCGATACTTATATGTCAAGGACAAGCAAGTAAGGTCAAAGGTGTATTGGAAATGCCAAAATTTTGCTGAAAAATGCAAAGGTCGCGAACAAAATCTCTCAGGAAACTCGACAAATGTTGAAGTATGAAAGTTTATAGATAAAGTGAAGACTGATGCAAGATTAACACGAGATTCTCCTCATTATATCATGTCTAACGCATATGTAAAATTAAGTTGTTATGTTGCAGTCGCTCTACCACAAACTAGCAGCATAAAGCGAACAATCAATCGAGTGATGCAGGAAGAATACTGTAGATCAACTGTTAGTCATCAAAAAGACTTAATATTACCTGAACAAGATACGAGAACAAGCAAGGGCGAATCTATCTTGATATTCGATTCCTGAGAAGTAGGAGACCGAATGCTGGTATTTTCAACCCAGAAAAATCTTGGTGTTCTTGCTTCATGCAAGAATTATTTTATGGATGGTACCTTTAAAACTGTGCCAGTTATTTTCGAGCAGCTTTATACATTTCACGGATTGAAAAACGGCTATGTTATACCTTTGGTTTATGCCTTATTACCGAATAAGAATGAACAATCATATAGAAAATTCCTTAGAACTGTTAAAACAATATCACTAACTTTATAAGATAGATATACATGAACAACTGTTTCTAGCTATTTTCTTTGAACAATCAAACAATTCCTATAGCTATCTTTTTCGAACAATTGTTAATTCGAACAACTGTTGTGTCGAACAACTGGTTTTCGAAGAATTAATATCGAACAACTGTTTTCGAATAATTGTTTTCGAAGAATAGTCCGTAATTCTATATATATATATATATATATATAACCTGACACTTGTTCTTTCGTATATAGTGGAAATATATATACTCTTGTTTATATAGTGGAAATATATATACTCTTGTTTAGATATATATATATATATATATATATATATATATATATATATATATGTATATGTATATATATATGTATATATATATATATATATATATATATATATATATATATATATACATATATGTGTATGTACATATATGTATATATATACATATATATATATATATATATATATATATATATATATATATATATAACCTGACACTTGTTCTTTCTTATATAGTGGAAATATATATACTCTTGTTTAGATGTTGTGACTAAAAAGTTGAAATGAACTAAAACTCACTGAAGTGACATAGTGTCACATTCAATTGGTCATTATGTTTTCATTTGGAGACATGAAGCGCCAGTTTAGAAAACTACCCGGCAGCTAACATACTGACGTTAAAAGAAAATATAGTTGTTAAATATTTTTTTGTTAATTAGAAAGCAGAGGTTGTTAATTATATTCATTTATGAACACAATCAAAAAGCAGCTTTTGTTATTCCTCATTTTATCTAATAAGTGTAACCAATTTTTTTATCTGAATTAAAGCTACAACGTCCCATGACTCATCATGAGATTAAGAAATTTCCTTTCCTCACTGGGCTATTTTTCCTTGTTGGCGCCCTTGGGCTTATATAATCCTGCTATTCAGACTAGAGTTGTAGCTAAGCTAATAATAATAATAATAATAATAATAATAATAATAATAATAATTATTACTATTATTATAATAATAATAATCCCAGTAATGTTCGTACGCCACTTTGAACGTATCCAACGTTATTAGGCCACTTTCCCACACTTGCCAGGTGGTCGAAAAGGAAGAGCTCCAATAATTCTCTAGTTATTGTACTTTTGATATCGACAATTCGCTGTAATTTTGCCAATTACTTTTAAGAATTCATTCTACTTTTTCTCCGAGCAGACTCAAAATATGTTCACTATCGACCTTCCGAAAAAATGTCTGCGCCCTTACCAAGATAGTCATTGATATAAGCAAATAATTCTAGCTCATAATGATTCGTAAACCGTTCAACCAGATACAAATATTTCGGAGGTTTGTTAGAGACCTTATGCCCATTTGCAAAGCACCTTACCCCTAAGTGGAGGGAGACTAACCATCAGGTTTATCGACAATTATAAAACAGGGACTAATGTCTAACATTCACTCTACATTTCCAAGGATTTAACTTCTCTCTCTCTCTCTCTCTCTCTCTCTCTCTCTCTCTCTCTCTCTCTCTCTCTCTCTCTCTCCTCCGACAATGACCACCACTAGCCTTTATATATTTGTCCAAAGTGCCACAATGATGCTACCACCCTTTGCCAGCAGAGATGAATTGGCCTGGTTTCAGAGCGCCGAGGTTCATTTAATCTCCTACATCAAGGGTGTGACCAACTCAAGCAGCAAAGCAATTTACGTCATTGCTACGATCCCCGACGACACTTTCCCAGAAATCTCAACTTGATTTTGCCAGTACGATGCCCTCAAATCATACCTTCTGGAGTAGTACTCATCGTTGCCACCTGCCCATGTAGCTAAGATTTTCCAGTCCTCCCAACATCCATTGGTTGCTCAAAGGGTTTCAATGAATATAAAAAAATGATTTGGACCCGATGACCAGTGTCGATGGAATTATGGACAGCCAGTTCCTCACCATCATGAACTTCATCAAGAAATCCACCCCTTGATGAAGGGGATAATCATACAATGCTGACTGAAGTGGAGGTGGACGTAGTAGGACATCGATGCCTACTTCAAGACTTGCCTGGGTAGCGATGAAGCCACCCACCACCACTTATGTTGCCCCATGGTCGCACCCCATTCAACACTTTCAACAGCATTTGGATGACGCCCCTTGCTCCCATTTCTTATACTACTAGGCCCTACAAGTAGGTTTTCACCTGTGGTGGAGGCCTCCTCACTATCTAATCTTTTCTTTTTGTCATGAATCAAGATCTAAGTCCTTTTTGGTAGATACTGGTACCTGTCATTTCTTTCTGACATGTTCCCTCTTTAGGGCGTGACCCCATCATTCCAAGACTACTGATATCTGTCTGGAGAATGCTAATGGATCTGTTATCCCACCCACTGTTACAAAATGGTGACACTGTCATTTGGGGTGCCCAGTACCAGTAGAATTTCATTGTCATTGACATTACACTCTCTCTCCTTATCCATTTCCACCACCTGGTTAACGTTGCACATCAATACTTAGTCAGCGCCAGTTCTTACTCATCCACACCTTTACTAGTTCTTTCCTCCAATCTCTTTCTCCACATCAGCGAGCATAGGGATACCTGTTGCCACCTCCTCACTTTATATTTCATCGTTTACTACACAGACTTACACCAGGTGGCCATGGTTCCCGCTAGGCATGATAACTATCACTCCTGATCTTTGCAAGATTCAGATGTTTGGACCTAGACCGTCTGACAGCTTCTGAATGCACATTCACAGAGATGGAAGAAATATGCCTTTGTTAGAGGCCTCAACCCCATGGCTGTTGCCCCTTCTTGACGTCCCTAAGAAGGATTAATACCTATGCTCTTTATCGTGATTACAGGCATCTTAATATGCAGACGGAACCATACCACTAACACCTCCTCAACATCGCCGACATCATCACCTACCTTTACAGTGCTAAAGTATTACCTATGAAGGGGTATTATCAGGTGCCTATGAACACAGAAGATATCCACATAACTTTTAGCACATATAGTTTTAATCACTTGTGCGTTGTCCTTTGTAATGCAGGGGCCACATTTCAATGACTCATCTATGGCATTTCCTGTCCAGTTAAATAGCGTATCGACACAATGATTCAGGTGTGAGCAGTTTTCATCTACCTCAACATCGTTTTGCCCACATTCATATTGATGTTGGACCCCTACACACATCACAAGGAAACGGTTACCTTTTCAATCATCCCCATGCAAGATGTAACATCTGCCTCACATAATGCTGCCTTACTATCCAGATGAATAGCAAGATTTGGCATCTGAGAATATAATCATTCTGACAGGGATGCCCCTATTTGCCTTTCAATTGTTGACATCATTATGACATCTTGGCATCAGACAATGACTTACTACCCCAAAGCCAACAGCATGGTGGAATGTTTCCATCGCACTGACAAATACTCCACCTGGTTTCCACAGCTTCCCTTGGTCCATCTCAGACTGAGGAACACTACCAAGGATACCATTGATGTTGCAGCAACTAAAAGGGTATACGGCAACCAGTTGGTCATCTCTGTGGAACTTCTTCCGTCCACCCCCTCTTCCTATAATCTCCAGAGCCTACATCACATTTTGGGGAAAGTTACTCCTTGCCATCAGACATACAAGACCCCAGCAAAGCAGCACATACTGAAAGGCCTTCACACAGCAATACATGTTTTCATGCTTGCCGAGGCTTGTACGCCATTGCTTACGCCCCAATATACTGGCCCATTTCTTATCATCTGTTGTACTGCGAATGCCTTCATCCTCAACGTTCATGGTAAAGAGGAATGGATCACCATTGAAAGCTTAATACCTGTATATCTCCTGCAATAGTACTTCTCTCTAGGGGAGGTCGCTTCTTTCACATACATGTCTGTTTCATAAGGGCCATGTAATGCAAGTGAAGCAAGCAACAAAGATTCTTATAAAGAAGTATGCCTTATCTATGTTTTCTTCTACACTGCAATTGCCATTGGACTCCAAGTCAAAAGTCATTTAACT
>NC_090746.1:86772958-86807958 GCF_036898095.1 Palaemon carinicauda
TTGCTTCTAAGAGCTTCCTTAATCATTTTCGCTTTTCCTTTCAGATCAGTTTCTGGAGCCACCAGAATCCCCTTGCAGAAGACATTCAAGTTCCGAAGATGACCGCAGAGTAGCAACCTTAGAAAGGGAAGAGAGAGCACGTTCTCACGATAAAGAAAAGAAAGGCCACAGGTCAGCATGGGGAAAGGTCAGTAGCGACCAGCACTTGATTAAGCACAGTAATAGTTCACAGATCTGAGAAGAAGTTTCCATATCTTTTACGGATATCTCATGTTCTTTTTTTCAGTTCAGGGTGTCATGTTTTTGGACCAGCTTGTTGTTTTATGTCTGTTTGTTGTGGCCTGATTGGTAACGTCTCTGCCTGGTGTTTACCAGTCGGGGGTTCGAGTCCCGCTCAAACTCGTTAGTGCCATTAGTGTCTGCAACCTTACCATCCTTGTGAGCTAAGGTTGGGGGGTTTGGGGGAACCTATAGGTCTATCTGCTGAGTCATCAGTAGCCACTGCCTGGTCTTCCCTGGTCCTAGCTTGGGTGGAGAGGAGGCTTGGGCGCTGATCATATAATATATGGTCAGTCTCTAGCTCATTGTCCTGCTTGCTATGGCAATGTCACTGTCCCTTGCCTCTGCCATTCATGAGCGACCTTTAAACCTTTTAAACCTTTATGTAAAAGATTATGTAAGTTTTGACGAAAATCCTAGCAAAGGTTGGACGGCTCGGCTGGGGCAACTAGTGTTTAGATTTTGGGGAAAAAAAAATTACAGATTTTTTTGGAAAGAACTGCCATTTCCAGGGTTAAGATACAAAGGCTTTGCGCACTGTTCCTAAAAGATTAAGTTTCCGTCATTTAAAATTTCTTCCGCGAATAGCCTTTATTTTTAGTTGGATCCCATTGACCAATCATTTCTTGTCGTTTGAAAAAGGTGCTTAATGGACTCTGCTTTTGGGAAGGTTATAAGTTCTCTGATAGCTTTTTTCTTGTATGTTGACAAAACATATTTCATAAAATGTGGATCACTTATATCATATGGTTCAATGATTTGGATTACCAACTAACCTTAAAAAAAATAAGTCTATTGAAAATTATAATAATAATAATAATAATAATAATAATAATAATAATAATAATAATAATAATAATAATAATAAATTGTTTTTTATCATTATTATTATCCTTATTATTATTACTAAACTCTTTTTGTGGATCCATAAGGACTTTATACAGAGCATCACTATTTTTTTCTTTTCTTAACCGGACTTAAAACACAATGGGACCATGAATGAAAATGAAAGATCTAAATAGCCTTGAAGGCCATTCCCAAGAGAATAATTTCCAGTTAAAAATGCCAAATAAAATGCGCTCTAACTTAGTTGGTGAGATTTTCATTTGCATTATTATTATTATTATTATTATTATTATTATTATTATTATTATTATTATTATTTTCTTTTGTTAATCAAAGGGTACACTCAGGCACACTATTCTATCTTATTTTTTTTTTCTTTTTTTTTCTTCCTCTTGTTTTTTTGAAATGGTGTGTTGGGCAGGCTTAATAGAAGGGCCATGGTGGTTTATCAAGAGGTTGTCTTTTCCTTTTTCTGATTATTTTTCTTCTCAAAACCATCCTTACTGTCCTCCCTTCAGTTGAAGTGGCTATCCTGGAGGGTATTTAGCCTTGCATGGTGTATCGGCTCCTCCATGTTGACCAGTTTTTCCGACTTTTTACTATAGTCTATGGGTATCCTCAATCACTTTGTTTATAATTCTGTACGTATTGTTTTTGTTATAATTCTTGTTAATCTAGTTTTTAAGTATGATGTCTCTTTTTTATTTCTATTAATTCTTATGCTGTCTGGAGACATTGAGCGAAATCCGGGACCAGTACGTCCTAGATTTCGTCAATGTCGTCTTCTGTATTGCAATATTCGTGGTTTTCATGCAAATATCCAAGACCTTACAGTTGCGTCCAGACAGTATGATATTCTTTTGTGCTCAGAAACTTTAGTTTCTAATATGAGGCACTCATCTGAGCTCCTTATAACTGGTTTTAAGAAGCCAATAATGTTGAAACGTGATGCCATCCCTAGGGCCAGGGGAATGGCGGTGTATATTAGGACCGAGTACCCTGCTTCTCATAAGTCCTGCTATCAATGTGGATGTCATGAGATTCAGGTAATAAAAGTTTGTGGCAGGCATAACAACTTTTATTTGTGTTCGATCTACCGGAATCCAGACATAGATGATTCTATCTTCAATTGTCTTCTTACCATTATGGCTAAGATACAAGAAGATGATAGAAAGGCTTCTTTTGTCTTTGTTGGTGATTTTAATGCTCACCATAGGGAATGGTTAAATTCTATCTCTCCTACCGATCGCCATGGCTTAAGAGCTTTAGACTTTGCCTCTGAATCAGGCTGTAAGCAAATCATAAATGAAGCTACTCACAGGTCTGGTAATTGCTTGGACCTCGTATACACTGACTCCCCTGGCGTTATAACTAGTAAGGTTGGTTCTCCAGTCGGGACATCTGATCATGCCTTGAATTCATTATTAGTGAAGATTGAGCAGCCTGTCCCTGATATATCATATTCTTGTAAAATTTATATGAAATCCCAAGCAGACTGGAATGGGATTTTACATGATCTTTTGTGCTTGAATTGGTCACAATTATATAATAGTGTAGATCCTGTTGTCCCTTTGAATGAGAATCTAGTCAACATAATTGATAGGCGTATCCCTTCTCGTGTGCTAAGGTACCGAGTGAAGGACAAACCGTGGTTCAATGATGATTGTAGACGTGCTTATTTGGAGAAACAGGAGGCCTATCATCTTTGGAAAGGTAACAGATCAGATTTGACCTGGAACAACTATACTCAGCTTTTAGCTTTTGCTCAGAGAGTTTATGCCTCAACTGAAAAGGAGTACAATTTAACCATAAAAGAAACACTTTCTGGTACAACTCAGGAACATAAATGGTGGTCTACCCTTAAATCTGCACTCTTTGGTGTAGATGCAACAGTTCCTCCTTTACTTAAACCAGATGGCTCAGTCACTCACTGTCCAAAGGAAAAGGCAACCCTTTTGGCTGATGTTTTTGACAGTAAACAGAGTAATGATAAACTTGAACTTCCTCATTCCTGTTTTCCTGAGGCTAAACTAACTAGTTTAGCTTTTCGATCTCGTGAGATTAAAGCTCTGTTGGTGGACCTTGATGCTTATGGAGGTGTAGACCCAAATGGTATTTTTCCTTTGTTTTTTATAAAGACAGCAGATTTCTTAGCTCCAAAGTTATCTGTTATTTTGCGCAAGTTAGCAAGAAGAGGAGCTTTTAGCACTAGTTGGAGAATTGGTAATGTTACTCCTCTATGTAAATGTGTTTGTGGTAGCTCAAGTCCCACTGATTACCGCCCAATTTCCATAACTCCCATATTATCTAAAGTTTTTGAACGTCTTCTGGTAAAACGTCTTAATAGGTTTGCTGAAGGTAATCATCTACTCCCTAGTTTGCTATTTGGTTTTCGTAAAGGCCTTGGAGCATGTGATGCCCTTCTTACAATCTCCAATGCTGTACAGAAATCCCTTGATTGTGGTCGGGAAGTTCGTATGATTGGCCTTGATTTTAGTGCTTCCTTTGACCGTGTTAATCATGAGGCCCTTGTTTTCAAACTGAAACAGTTGGGAGTGGGTGGGTCGTTTCTTAGCATTATTATTGATTTTTTAAGTAATAGATCTGAAAGAGTTGTTGTTGATGGGCACCATATTGATTATAGGAATGTGATATCTGGTGTTCCACAGGGTAGTGTTCTTGGCCCATTACTTTTCATACTATATACACATGACATGTGGTTTGGCCTAGAAAACAAGCTTGTTGCATATGCAGATGATGCCACTCTCTTTGCATCAATTCCATCCCCTGAATGTAGATCTGGGGTTGGTGAATCCCTTAATAGAGATTTAGCTAGAATTAGTGCATGGTGCAAATTATGGGGTATGAAGTTGAATCCTAACAAAACTCAAAGTATGATTTTAAGTAGGTCAAGGACGGTGGCTCCTCAACATCCGGATCTCAGTATTGATAATGTTTCTTTAAATATGTATGACTCTTTCAAAATTTTAGGTGTAATTCTCGACAGTAAATTTACTTTTGAGAAACATATAAGGTCTGTGTCTTCTTCAATTGCACAAAAAATAAGCTTATTGAGAAAGTCTTTCAAGATTTTCGGTGATCAATCTATTCTGAAGAAGTGTTTTAATTCTTTCATTCTACCTTGTTTTGAGTATTGTTCTCCTGTCTGGTCTTTAGCTGCTGATTCTCATCTTAATTTGTTGGACGGAAACTTACGGTCTATTAAATTTCTTATTCCTGATCTAGATATTAATCTCTGGCACCGTCGTTCAATTAGTTCATTATGCATGTTGCATAAGATTTTTCATAACTCTGACCATCCTTTACATTCAGATCTCACTGGACAATTCTATCCTGTTCGTAATACTAGGCAGGCAGTTAATTCTAATAGCCAGGCCTTCTCCATCACGAGGCTCAATACTACGCAGTACTCTAGAAGTTTTATTCCAGCTGTTACCAAGTTGTGGAATGATCTTCCTAATCGGGTGGTTGAATCAGTAGAACTTCAAAAGTTCAAAGTTGGAGCAAATGCTTTTTTGTTGACCAGGCGGACATGAGTCTTTTTATAGTTTATTTATGACATGTTTGTTTTTTATGTTGTTAATATTTTATATATGACATGTCTGTTTTGACGTTGTTACTTATTTTAGATTGATTTATTGTTAATTTGTTCTCTTCATTTATTTATTTCCTTATTTCCTTTCCTCACTGGGCTATTTTTCCCTGTTGGAGCCCCTGGGCTTATAGCATCTTGCTTTTCCAACTAGGGTTGTAGCTTGGATAGTAATAATAATAATAATACAGACACTGGTGGTTTATGCTGTAGGGTTCTGAGTTAAATCCAGCTTCCATAGGAATCCATCACTTTTCCTTTCTATATGCACTGTTTCAAGTACATATAAGTTCTGTGCCTATATCGGATCCTACCTTCTTAAGATTCCTTTTCAATGAATTATGTATGGTGCCTAATACTCTATGATTATTGGCACCTCTCCTACTTGCATATTCCATAGCCTTCTCAGTTTAATTCGGAAGTCTTGGTACTTTTATATTTTTTCCTTTTATCTTCCAATCTTGAGTTACACGGTACTGTGACATCTATGACCAATACCTTATTCGTTGTCTTGTCGACCAGAGTGATGAACTTTTGATATCCTGCCCCTTCTTATACTGTAGTCCTAGAGTATTTTAGCCATATCATTTTCTATCACAGCTTAAGGTTGATGTTTTTACTATGTATTACTGCATTGTATTGGATATTTTTTAAAGAATCCAATGGAGAACTTTATCCACTGTATCATGCTGTTTCTTATATTGATTCTGAACTAGTGCTTTGATGAGATGATAGTTCCACTATTGCTTGTTGAACATATCTTTTTTTTAAGGACTGGTATTGTGTTGCCATTATCATCCCTTCAGTTTCCTTAAGTTTTCCCGTCTATAACCATTTCCATTTTTCCATACTGATTAACTCTTCAGCTTGTCTCAGGAATTGTCCATGCATTGGTTTTCTTTTCCATTCTTCTAGTCTCTTTTCCTGTTCTCTTCTTATACACTTCTAGGTCCTCATCCTCCTTTATTAGGTTTTCTTCTCATGCACTCTTTAGCCATTCATCTTCACTGGTCTTTGGGTACTGTCCCAGTGCTCTACTTTCGATGTAGACACAATCTTCTATAATGAAAAGTCCTTTGTTTCCTTTACTTCGTTGTATATAGAGTCTGTCAATATTTTTTCTATAATGATGAGTCCTTTGCCTCCTTCACCCCGTGGTATATAGAGCCTGCCAATATTTGCTCTTGGGTGCTGTGGTTGGTACATGTTCATTACCTTTCTGGTTTTTCTATCAATGTTGCATAGCTCTTACTTCTTCCACTTCACTATTCCAGCACTGCACCTGATTACTGGCACTGAACTGGTTTTTGTAGCCTTTATTACATTTCCAGATTTAAGCTTTGACATCATTATAGCCTTGATTCTTTACATGCAATCTCCACAATCTTTTCCTTCATCTCTTGGTGTTTTATTGGTTCTTCTTCTATTACCCCGATGTATTTATAGCCTGCTTCGTCTATATCCATGATGACATTTCCATCTGGCAGCTTTATGCCTTCCGTCCTAGTCACTTTTCCTTTCGCTTTATTAACTAGAGCACATTTTTCTATTTCTAATTCCATCTTGAGCTTGAAGAGACTAAGGTTCGATCCTACAATAAGGTAGAGATCTATTTTCTATTGAAAACGATTGATTTCAATCATGTATTTACTTAGTAAGGTAATTCAAAATAAATTATACCAGTTGGGTCACCTGTTGGATTGGAAGGTTGGACAAATTTACTGGAATGTAGTAAAGTAGACTAATATATTTCAATATATATATATATATATATATATATATATATATATATATATACTGTATATATATGTACATATATGTGTGTGTTTGTGTGTGCCTATACATATATATATATATATACATATATATACATACATATATATATGTGTATATATGTATATATATACATATGTATGTATGTATATACTTAACTCCTTGAGTGAAGAAGAATTTTTCGGTTGTCTTAGTGTTGTCAGTTGTATGAGGAAAGAGGAGAATTCGGTGTATGTGTAGGTAAAGGAAAAATGAGCTATAACCAGAGAGGGGTCTATTGTAGTACTATCTGGCCACTCAAGGGGCACAATAACTCTCTAGCAGTAGTATCTCAAATCTCAACAGGTATCTATCTATCTGTCTATATATATATATATATATATATATATATATATATATATATATATATATATATATATATATATACATACTGTATATATATACATATATATGTATATGGTTTTATATATATGTTTATATATAAATATATATATAAATATATACATATACATATATATATATATATATACATATATATATATATATATATATATATATATATATATATATATACTGTATGTCATTGTCATTATCAGCCATTACTATTCCATGGCAAAACAAAGGCCTCAGATATGTCCTTCCACTCCCGTCCGTTTCTGGTCTTACTATGCCACTTCACACCCACACTCTTTCTTATTTTGTCAATCTATCGTCTTCTCTTCATTCTTTTGTAGTCTCTAGGGACTTATTCTGTTATTTTTAATGCCCGAGTGTTATCTGTCATTGTCGTTATATGTCCTACCCATGTCCATTTTTCTGCCTTACATTTTAGAATATCCTCTACTTTAGTTTGCTCTCATATCCATGTTTCTCTTTTCCTGTATCTTAAATGTTATTCCCATAATTATTCTTTCCATATCTCATTGAGTTGGAACTAGCTTGTGTTCTAAGGCTCTAAGTATCTGATGTAGAAGTTAATACTGATAGGATCATCTGATTACATGCTTTTCTTTTTAAAGAAAGTGGCATTTTAAATTTCATATTCTTATTTTGTTTAACAAAAACTCTCCATCCAATGCTTATAATTCTTTTATTTTTGGTCTAATGTCGTGGAGAAACTCTTACTGTCTGTGCTAAGTACATATATTCATTAACAATCTCTTGAGCTTCACCAATAATACTTATTTGATGTCTCTCTGCATTTTCCTTGAACATTGTGTTAATTTTACTCATTCATTTTCAGTCCTACATTTCTGCTTTCTCTATTCAGATCTTCTATCATCTTTTGCACTTTCTCCATGACTCACTGAACAAAACTGTGTCATCTACAAATCTTAAGTTGTTAAGGTATTCCCCATTAATATTAATTCCTACATTTTCCATATCTATATTTTTGAAAACTTCTTCCAGGCGTGCTGTGAATAATTTAAGAGAGATGGAGCATCTGTCTAACTTCTTTCTTAATAGGAATTTTCTAACCTTCTTTATGTAGTTTTAGGATTGCTGTAATTCCTGTATACATATCTTCAAGAGTTATATAATATAAGATTCATCTACTCTTTGTCTTTGAATGGTTTTCATTACTGCTGAAGCTTTGACAGAATAAAAAATTTTCTCATAGTCTATAAATGCTTTGTCATACTTTGTTGATTTTTTCATCAGATGGTTAATTATATGGATATGGTCACTTCTAAAGTCTGCTTGTTCTATAGGTTGATTAAAGTCTAGCTGCCTTTCTATTCAGCCTGATATGATCTTTATAAATATTTTATATATTGCCGAAAGTAAAGTTAGTCGGCTGTAATTTTTCAGGTCTTTTGTCTCCCTTTTTGTGAATTAGTATGATAACAAAATTTGTCCACTCTGTAGGTACAAAACATTCTTGCAGACAGTTTTATGAAATCTCATCCATTTATTATCAATTCCTTTGTTAGGCCATCTTCTTCTACTGTTTTGCCTATTTTCATGCCTCTTAATGCTTTCTTTACTTCTACTCTTACTTTTGGTACCGCCTCGGATGTTTCAGTATTGTATAGTATTGTATAAATATCCTCAGCAATATTTTTCATTCCATCTCTATTATTGATAATATTTCCATTTGCATCCTTTAAAGCAAACATCTGTTGGTTCCCTATTCCAAGTCTTCTTTTCATCAATTTAATGCTTCTTCCTTTCTTTAGTGTTTCCTCAATTCCGGTCTGATTGTGTTTATGAATGTCTTGGGTTTTTAGTTTGTTTATTGTTTTGGATAGTTCTGTTAGGCCTAATTCTTTTTAATTTTTCTTGGATTTTACCCTCATTTTCAATCTTTTTCTTCTTTTTTTTTTGGTATTTAGTGATAATTTTCCTTGATCCTGTTTAGGAACTTTTCTACCTTTTCTTGTGCTGATTCTAATACAAATTTTGTTAAACTACTGTTCACTTCTTCTTTACTTGCTTCCATTTCGCCATGTAGCTGGGAGTACCTATACAACTGAAAATACTCACACAATCAAAAAATTCTTCTTCACCCAATGAGTTAACTACTTCGCTGTAATTGTCTTTATGAATATCTAATTCCCAAGAACACTCATTTCGATAGTAGAACATGATCTAAAATTTAGGTTAAAGTACATTAAATAGGGTAATCAGACCTTATGTATTGTGAATTTTTAGTACTTTAGGGTTATATGCAGTCTATTCTCAACTTCTAATTTGGTTATAAGTATAAAAAATGTCTTCTCCTTTTCAAAGAATTTAGAACAGTGACAAAACTCAATTAAAAAGGGCACACTTAATACATAAACGAATTACTACACTTCATAGGCACTTCTATGGTAATAAGTAAGGATTTTGGGTAGATTTATCTCTTGTTTTAGGATAATTCAGACATCCCGTTTGGAAACCCTGGAGTAGATAGTTAGTTTTATGAGGAGAGTGTGGTAATAATTATTGCATGAACTAAGTTATCACATTGATGGCAGTCATAATACATTCTGATAAGTAATAGTGAAATTAAGGTACTAACTTTAGGGTAAAACAGACTCTTTAGTTATGGTAAGCAGCTTTTCTAGGGGAAGGACACTCCAAAATCAAGCTATTGTTTTCCATGTCTTGGGTAATTCCATAGCCTCTACACCATGACCTTCCACTGTCTTGGATTAGAGTTCTCTTGCTTGATGGTACACTTGGGCACGCTGTTTTATCTTATATCCCTCTTGTGATATATATATATATATATATATATATATATATATATATATATATGATAGATTTAATATAATGTTATTACCGGTCTAAAGATATTTTAATTTAATTGTTCTTTACTTTCCTTAGAGTCTATGTATTTCGTTGTTTCCTTTCCTTACTGGGCCATTTTCCCTGTTGGAGCCCTTGGGCTCATGGCATTTTGCTTTTCCAACCATTGTTATAGTTTAGCGTGTGATAATAATAATAATAATAATAATAGTAATAATAATAATAATAATAATAATGATGATAATAATAATAATAATAATATAGTATAAGGGTAATGAATGAAAATGGTCAAATAAGTGACTATATTTATTGTGTAAGCTCATCTGTGTCTGACTCACTACTGGCAGAAGAGAAAAATATTTTAGCGTCATATTAGTCCTACCTGAAAAGGATGTCCTTTATTTTCCTGTATTCATTCATAGCTCTCACATGTTTCTTTCTCGCGGCATCAAACTTTATTAACTGAGAGCTCTTCTACAGTATTGTAACCACTCATACATAAACATGTGGTCAACAAATTTGTCATGAGTGTGAGTCACTAAGGGCGGAGTGTTTGCCAGTATAGTTAGAATTTAACTTAAATAGTCATTAAATAGTGATGATTATTTGAAAAAAAAACTAATGCACAGATGTAGTTACTGATACGTATTTACTAATATAAATTATATGAATTACCCAAATTTTGATATTTGTTGGAAATGCACAGGTGACATCAGACTGCATGAGTCATATTGGCTGGCTTGTGTTCGTGATTGCCTGGCAGGTGCGATTCTCCCATGAATGAAGCACCGCCAAGTGGATGTGTGGCTCTTCTTTTGATCATTTTACCTCCCCAATGACTCCCATTAACTTTAAACATATCACCAACTAAATAACAATTGGAATAATATGTAGCCCCTCAAACAGTAAAATGGTAGGTGTCATTTACTTCAATTTATCACGTGATGCACAAAAAAAAGAAAAAAAAATTAATTAAATGAATTGCTCCCGTTTGTAAATAAGGTTTACTTTTAACTTGGACACAATAGTCAACCTATTTAACACACTTGGATAAAACCGTTTAACACACAAACACGTTGTAATACCTTGACTTCATATGTATTTTATCTAGTATGTAACATTAGTATCAAGTACAACAAACCTTCACCAATATTATTTTTACTAGTATTACTATTAACAACTCCACAGACATTTCCTTCACAACAATCACCAACATTTACAAATGAGGG
Source organism: Palaemon carinicauda (assembly GCF_036898095.1). NCBI lineage: Eukaryota > Metazoa > Arthropoda > Malacostraca > Decapoda > Palaemonidae > Palaemon > Palaemon carinicauda. Next base: position 86,783,936 of record NC_090746.1, read on the forward strand.
GCGAGATTTAAGCACCAGTTTAGTGTGCATCCAGTATAGTATTAGGGGTTAGGCCTAAAGTGAGATGGAGGAAAAGAAGTTTAATCTGCCTTTTTAAATTTGATTAGGGCAAATATTTTGTCCACATAATATTTATGAAAGAGAGAACAATAGGCAGCGGTGTACCGATACTATTCAAATTTCATTTTGTTAACCAGAAATTCTCCATCCCATGCTTATCCTTCTTTTAATTTCGGCGTTATGTCATGTAGAAAGATTTCTGTCAGTCCCAAGCACGTATATTCATTAAAAGTATTTAGAGGTTTGTCCATAACCCTTATTTCTTGTCTATATGTATTTCTATAAAACATAATCTTAGTTCTAATCCCAGTAAATGTGGGACTACATCAGGGGTCTGCATTGAGCCCTTACCTATTTGATCTGGTCATGGATGTAGTAACACAAGGTATTAGAGATCAATCTCCTTGCCGTATGCTTTTTGCTGATGATGTTATACTGTGAAGCACTAGGCGAGAGGTAGTAGAAGGGAAACTGGAGGAGTGGAGAAGAGAAATGGATAATAGGGGATTGAAGATCAGCAGGAAAAAGACAGAGTATTTGAGATTGAAAAATGGGGAAGATAGTTTACAAGGAGAGAGATTGAAAAGAGCTGAAAATTTCGGGTATTTAGGATCAACATTTGCAGAGAATGGTGATCTGGGGGCAGAAATAAACCACAGAATACGAGCAAGATGGAAGAATTGGAAAAAAGTGCGTGGAGTACTATGCAGTAGGAAAATAGGGGTTAAGTTGAAAGGTAAAGTACACAGGACAGTTTTGAGACCGGCAATGATATATGGAGCGAAGACATGGGCAATAAAGAAGGCAGAAGAGAAGAAGATGGATGTGGCAGAGATGAGAATGTTGAGATGGATGTGTGGGGTGATAAGAGAGATAAGATACGGAATGAGGTAATTAGGGGTACCACAGGAGTTAAAAAACTATCAGATATAATCCAAGAAAGTAGACTGAGGTGGTATGGTCACGTCATGAGAAGAGATGATCAGTATATTGGGAGGAGAGTGATGTAAATGGAGGTACAGGGAACGAGAAGGAGAGGGAGACCAAAGCGAGGGTGGGTGGACTGTATCAAGGATGACCTTCGATCAAAGGGATTAACCGGTGATGAGGTGTGGGACAGAGGTAGATGGAGAAAGCAGACCAGAAACATCGACCCCACATAGAAGTGGGAAAAGATGTAGACAAAGAAGAAGAAGAAGATAATCTTAGTTCTAATCGTATTAATTTTCAGTCCTACTTTTCTCCTTCTATCATCTTCTATCATCTTTTGCAATTCCTCCAATGATTCGGTGAATAGAAGTAAGTCATCTACAAATCTTAAAGTGTTCAGGTATTGCCTGTTGATGTTAATTCTTAAATTTTCCCAATCTTAATTCTTAAAAACTTCTTCACGGCACGCTGTGAATAATTGAGGAGAGGTGGAGTCTCCCTATTTAACTCCTTTCTCAATTAGAATTTTCTCACTATCTTTATATACTTTTAGGATTGCTGTATTTCCGGTATAAATATTAAAAACTTCCACAAGCCACGCTGTGTATAATTTAGGAGAGATAGGGTCTCCCTATTTAACTCATATCTCAATTGGAATTTTCTCACTATCTTTATGTTATTTCAGGATTACTGTATTTCCGGTAAAAATATGTCAAGTCAAGTGTTCTAATCGGTATTTGTTTAATGATTGTCTTTTATGGGCTTTTATTACTGCTGAAGTTTTGACAGAATCAAAAGCTTTCTCACAGTCTATAAATGCCATACTTAGTGGTTTGTTATACTATGTCGATTTTTCCCTTACCTGATTAATTACATGGAAATGACCAGTTGGTGAATACCTGCTTCTAAAACCTCTCTGCTCTCTTCGTTGATTAAAATCTTGGTGTCTTTTTATTGGTCGTACTACGATTTTTGTAAATATTTTACATGTTGCTAAGAGTAAACTTATTGAGCGGTAATTTTGCAGGCCCTTTATATCTCCCTTTATGTGAATTAATATAATAATAATATTTTTCCAAGTTGTAGGAATAGAGCATTCTTGCAGGCATTTTGTGTAAAAAGTTCAGCAAGTTTTACTACTGTGAAATATTTTTCATATATTATCAAATCTAGTGTTAGGTCATCTTCTACAGCATCTTTGACTCTTTACATACCTCTTAATGCTTTCTTTACGTATCCTACTGTTACTCTTGTTATAAGCTCAGGTGTTTCATTGTTTCTATTGGCAAAGTTATTTCTTATATCACTATTGTATAGCATTGCATATAAATCTCTGCAACTTCTATAACTTCAACTTAGAGATCTATGGAAAAAAATGATAATACAACTAACACTAAGATACAGGAAAAGAGCAACATGGATACGAGAGCAAACTAAAGTGAAGGATATTCTAACAACATATAAGAAAACGAAAGGTACATTGGCAGGACATATAATGAGAGTTATATTAATAGATGGACATTAAGAATAACATAATTTGTCCCTATACATTTGGCTAGGTTAAGTAAAATTTAGAAATTAAATCACCTGAAATTACTTATAAAAATCAGGCTATATATTAGTTTAGTCAGATCGGTGTTACTGTACGGACATGAGTCATGGTATGAAAATGAAACAATCTCCAATAGATTTAGTAGGTTTGCGAACAAAGCTCTGAGAAGGATATTGGGAGTTAAATGGTAGGACAGGATTAGAAATAAAACTATAAGAGAGATTACTCGGGTGCCATGTGTGGTTGAGATCATGGTGAGGGGTAGGTGAAGATGGTTTGGGCATGCTCTTCGCACTCCTCAAGAGAGCTTAGTTAACCAATCTTTCAACTGGGCTCCACAAGGCACTAGAAGAGTTAGAAGACCCAGGCTTACATGGCCAAGAAATATGATGCGTGAAGTGAGAGATGATGAATGAAGAAGTGTTGATTTAAAAGCTCAAGATAGAGACGACTGGCGAAATCTAACTGAGGCCCTTTGCGTCAATAGGAGTAGGAGGAGATGAGGATGATGATAATGATATATATATATATATATATATATATATATATATATATATATATATATATATATATATATATATATATATATATATATATATATATATATATATATATATTAGTGTACGTGACCCGTCAAAAATGACGGGTAAATATTTAAAAGAATATGCGCACACACGCACACACGAATTTATCCCTTCCCAGCCCTCCCCTTTTCCAACCTGCAACACACTGGTTTGCCCAATTTGTGGGAGATTTTCGTTTGCCGAGTGATTTACCACCTTGCCACAAAGAGAGATGAAAGTTTATTACAACTCCCCCATACATATTCCTGATGAATTAAGGTTTTTCGTATTTAGAATCAAAATTAACCCATCTCCAACATTGTAGCAAAATTATCATTATCATAGCCAAGTATTGTAAACTTTTCATCACGCTACAAAGGTGGAGATGGGTTGATTTCGAATCTAAGTACAAAAAAATACTGAATTCGACAGGAATAATTATGGGAAAGTTGTAATAAATTTTTATCTCTCTTTGTGGCTAGATGGTAAGTCACTGGAACCTCAATTTCTTGGGGTTGGGTTCGATTCCTTGGCTAACCAGAAACTAGTATCATAGACTTAATTTCCCTTCGGGTCTTTGATTCCGAGACAGATAGAATCCGATATTTACAGGTATTTACAGCCCATGTGTAGTTATTTTGAAGACTTGCCAATGCCAATAACCTTCGAGTTATGTTTAGAATGTTTTTGTAGATTATGAATGATTTGGTTACATCCAGAGAGCCTTGCATGTTTTCTGCATTTTCTGCTACGAGCTACTGATGCAGCCAGAGCCTATGTCTTACACAGACCAGGACGAATCAGCCCATCTGGTAAAAATATCTTATACTTTTATTCAAATAACGTGAGAGAATAACAGCAATGACAGTCAGTAATCATGTACTGTAAATCTTCTTTGAATACTTCATGTCAATATGAGGTATTGAAATTGTTCTCAAAGTAATTATTGGAAGTGAATAAAAAATCCATTCTGCTTCCCAAAACGGAATTCAGTCTAGGTGCAGCTGGTGTTTACAGTAGAATCTGATCATTCGTAAGCATTCTTACAGTTGTACGTATTGATATTGTGACAGGCCGAGAGAAGGTTGTGACCCAAAGGCAGGATGAAAGCAATTAAGTTGCAACCTTCTCTCGGCCCGTCAGAAGGCTGGGTGTTCGTGTCACTCGGGGGTCACCGATGTGACGGGCCGAGAGAAGGTTGTGATTCCGTTGCTTTCATCCTGCCTTTGAGTCACAACCTTCTCTCGGCCCGTCACAACATATATGTATATATATATATATATATATATATATATATATATATATATATTGTACAATGTATAGTCTATTCTTTCTGTGCTTATTGTCCCTCTAACTAAAATTACCCACCAATTTCTCCACTGGTTAAGTACCTCCCATTTGAGAAGCAGTGGTAAGTCCAAATCTGATGGATAAAAATATCAAGTCTTCTACGGCTTTTTTTGTTGAGTTTTGAGACAAATTCTTAATGCATAATGTACTTTACTTTATCCATGAAAAAGATTCGGTAGTTTTGACTAAATACTAAGAATTTGACAGAATTTCATATTTTTTGCCGATATAAATCATCATGTACTTGAGCGACTAATAATGCTCTTACATCCTTGACATATCACGTACTATTAGAAAAGAAAGGGAAAATCAATGAAAATTTTGTTTTGAGATCTAAAAGTGTGAGTCTTATGTAACACACAAATTGTAATATTCTCATTGCCTCTTAACAAGATTGATTTAAAATCCGTTCCCTCTCTGTCGACTTTCTCAGGTAAAGAATATGATCTCGACAAGAAGGGACAGTGTACGAAAAAAATCTTTTGCTTCATCTCACCGCAAATCAACATGTGATCGGCCATGCCATGAGGCATCAGGCATGGGCATAGCTGTTGAAGTTTCGGCTGCCTCTGATCCTGAGGTAAGAACCATCTGTACTATGACTAGTCAGTTCTAGTTATCGTTTGGTATCATTTGAGGAAGTGGAGCTTTTGTCAAAATGTCAATTCATGATTGATAAGGTTAGAGTGGACATTTTAGTAGGTATATCTGGAACAATATTTATCAGCTCCTTACTGTATAAATTGTATTATTTGTCAGATTCTTGTGTTCAGATCAAAATGATAGCTCTCAGATTACATATTAGTATTCGATATTTTATTCTGAATCTGTGAACCGAAACATAAAGACCTAGGTCTTTAAAGATTATATTCTTACTTTACAATAGGCTTTGGATATAACGTAGAGTAGTACGCACTTACATACAAGAAATAATCTTTATTACAACATAGACCTACAATATTTTCTCTGCCATGGATTTGTGACAGGATTATGACGTAGATTACGAAGGAGTCACTAGTGATGTTTTGGACCCCACTGGAGGCATGGAGGGGCAAGACATGGATTGGGAAACCACCGGAAATGTCTGGATTGGACCGGAACAGACTCAGATTACTTCTACAAATTTAGGTGTAAGGAGATCTAAGCCTCAACTAACAATCACGGTACCCTCAAGCGAAAACCTCAGCCTTCTGCAAGTGAGTTCCCTCAGTAATACAAGTCTTCTTACTATGTTTTTTTATTTCCATTACTTTCATTTTCAGAGATACCTCACTAATCACTGTCTTTAAGCAATATACAAAAATCTTGTTAGATAAACTAACGATATATTTTCCTTCAGTTTCATAATCAAATGCAACCTTCATGGATTTATGTGTTTAGTATCTAAAACGAATAAGAAATAACTTTTAACATAGACCATATAATGTATCTGTATCCTAACAAGTGTCCAATAATTTGCAGAGCCTTATGACATAAACATTTAATGTCTAAGATTTATATAGAAAATAAATTTCAGTGGGATTAGTTACTAAAAGACTTAATTTTGGGCTCATGCAACGTATGAAAGATGGTTTTATATGGGTATTTTATATAAAACAGAGAATGCAATCTTAGAAGTACAGGGTGGTTTTAGAAGAGGTAGAGGTTGTATGAATCAGATTTCTACAGTTAGGCAGATATGCAAGAAATATTTAGCAAAAGGTAAGGTTGTGTATGTTGCGTTTATGGATCTGGAGAAAGCGTATGATAGAGTTGATAGGAAAGCAATGTGGAATGTGATGAGGTTATATGGAGTTGGTGGAAGGTTGTTGCAAGCAGTGAAAAGTTTATACAAAGGTAGTAAAGCATGTGTTAGGATAGGAAATGAAGTGAGCAATTGGTTTCCGGTGAGAGTGGGACTGAAACAGGGATGTGTGATGTCACCGTGGCTGTTTAACTTGTATGTTGATGGAGTGGTGAGAGAGGTGAATGCTCGAGTGCTTGGACGAAGACTGAAACTGGTAGACGAGAATGACCATGAATGGGAGGTAAATCAGTTGTTGTTTGCGGATGATACTGTACTGGTTGCAGACCCGGAAGAGAAGCTTGGCCGATTAGTGACAGAATTTGGAAGGGTGTGTGAAAGAAGGAAGTGGAGAGTTAATGTGGGTAAGAGTAAGGTTATGAGATGTACGAGAAGGGAAGGTAGTGCAAGGTTGAATGTCATGTTGAATGGAGAGTTACTTGAGGAGGTGGATCAGTTTGAGTATTTGGGGTCTGTTGTTGCACCAAATGGTGGAGTGGAAGCAGATGTACGTCAGAGAGTGAATGAAGGATGCAAAGTGTTGGGGGCAGTTAAGATAGTAGTAAAAAATAGAGGGTTGGGCATGAATGTAAAGAGAGTTCTGTATGAGGAAGTGATTGTACCAACTGCGATGTATGGATCGGAGTTGTGGGGAATGAAAGTGACGGAGAGACAGAAATTGAATGTGTTTGAGATGAAGTGTCTAAGGAGTATGGCTGGTGCATCTCGAGTAGATAGGGTTAGAAACGAAGTAGCGAGGGTGAGAACGGGTGTAAGAAATGAGTTAGCAGCTAGAGTGGATATGAATGTGTTGTGGTGGTTTGGCCATGTTGAGAGAATGGAAAATGGCTGTCTGCTAAAGAAAGTGATGAATGCAAGAGTAGATGGGAGAAGTACAAAAGGAAGGCCAAGGTTTGGGTGGATGGATGGAGTGACGGAAGCTCTGGGTAATAGGAGGATAGATGTGAGAGAGGCAAGAGAGAGTGCTAGAAATAGGAATGAATGGCGAGCGATTGTGACGCAGTTCCGGTAGGCCCTGCTGCTTCCTCCAGTGCCTTGGATGACCACGGAGGTAGCAGCAGTAGGGGATTCAGCATTATGAAGCTTCATCTGTGGTGGATAATGTGGGAGGGTGGGGTGTGCCACCCCAGCAGTACCAGCCGAACTCGGTTGAGTCCCTTGTCAGGCTGGGAGGAACGTAGAGAGGAGACGTCCCCTTTTTTGTTTCATTTGTTTGACGTCGGCTACCCCCAAAAATTGGGGGAAGTGCCTTGGTATGTGTATGTACGTATGTATTTTATAGAATTGCAGCACACCTGCTAACTAGTCCTATTAGAGATTGCTTTGGGGTGTTGTCCCCTTTTCTATTAAGGCACGCCGATGTAAGTATTGGTGGATGGAGGATGGGTCTTTTAGGTTACGCCTAATCTCTTTGATTTAGTAGAATTGGAAGAAACTTACATTTGTCTATGCGTGAGTTGACTTGCGTCCACCAATCTACAAGCACGTCAGTAATGTTGCAGTGTTGAAAATAATTCATTTCTATTTATCATTCAGAACAATCCCTTGATATTGTCATTTCATTCCTATCTCTAATTTCTTGCGTATACTTTCCCCTTTCTAGTCTTTCGAAATAAAGTTCTAATAGCCTGAATTTCCTGGAAAATCCCTACTGGCCATATAATTTCTTATGAAAGGTCAAATAATTTAGGAAGTATCCGAATGGATACTGATACTTTATTTCTTATAAAGCCAGCAATCTTTTGTTGAAACACAACAGATTCCCATTCTTTAGTAAAGTAAGTACATTAAAATATTCTCAAAAGGGAATTTATTTTAATGAGAATATATAAACAATTCATTCTACCAGGAAGCTGGAAAGAGATCGAGATCAGCATCCCAAAAGTCCCCTGAACCAACAAGACGGAAAGTGTCTCCTTTACAGGTAAGAATCAAATTCGTCTTTCCAGTTCCAGTTTCCTTATCTCTGTCTTAAAAAGATAAACCACTTATCTTAAATGGGGAATATCCTTCTGTAAGTGATTTTGTGTCGGTACAAAATTTTGCTCGGAGACTAGCTCGTATCTCGGAATGCTCGTATGTCAAGGTATTACTATTCTCTTACTTATTGCGTCTGTCCATAAATCTTAGAAGGCTAAATTTACTCCCAGATCTTTGCTCAGACAGCCTCTATAACAGTGGTTCCCAACCTGGGGGAAATTTCCCCCAGGGGGGAAATTTGAAGCTACCAGGGGGGAAATAATTACACTACCTACTAACTAAAAAAAGTATCAGGTGATAAAGCTAGCCCTGATATTGATACACTGGTGCACGAGAAGTAGCCTCAACCTTCTCACTAATTCAATTTTGAAGTAGAAGAATAAGCAAAAGTCCTTTTATTTTGCTACTAGCCGCTCTCCATATACTGATAAACAAATAGTTACCGAGTAAAATGGATAGAGAGCGGTTAGTAACAACTAACCTCATAGCTCTATGGCTATGCGGTTAGTTGTTACTAACCGCTCTCTATCCATTTTACTCTGTTACTATTTGTTTATCAGTATATTTGTATAATGGAAAAATATATTAGTAAGTCGTCACAGTGTGTTTCAACTACTCTTTCCCTCATACACATGAAGGGGGAAATCTGGAGGGTTGCACTGGGTGCAGGGGGGAATTGACAGGAAAAAGGTTGGGAACCACTGCTCTATAACGTTTAAAAAGCTTCCAGAAGGTTAAAATTACTTCCAGATCTTTGTCCTTTTCTAGCATCAATCATGTCTGTCTTGGGATGCTAGTAAACTATTTCCATTTCTTGTTAATAGTTGCTAATACTTATTCCAGTTCTTGTATCCTAATTGCTGAGAAAGAAGCTGTTTAGTTATAGATGGTTAAGTGTTTTCTTGATACTATTTTTTATTTTTCACACTTAATATAAACCGTAATTCTATTTCTCTTTGCGCTTATAGGTATATAATGCGATATGTAATAATCCAAAGGTTTACAACCCTAAAGCCTATGTGTCATTGTATCAGACAAAGTTGTTTTCTAATATGGGTTTTATTCTCTTGAGCTGCAATCAATCCGTGAAACCTAGGTTGATTTATAGAACACATTGCCTCCAATTCTTTTCGGTTAATCACTTATTAAAGTTCTTTGTATGGTACACAAAGTTACAAAACTGAATTCCTATTACATATACATACTTGTGACCACAATTTCATAAAAGAGAACAGACAGTATCTTATTAAAAAAAAAAAAAAAAAAAAAAAAAAAAAAAAAAAAAAAAAACTTGAAACTTTAAATTTTTGCCATTCTAATTATTGTAATTTTTTATTGCACGTGTTTATTTTCTATACCTGTAATATAATACCACATCATCCTGCAAAATGTTTCTGCGATAAAAATAATATAATGAAGAAAGTTCAGTTCATGCAAGTTTTCATTTTGCATTCTGAGACTCACATTCTTTTTAAGATGGAGCTGCGTACTTCTCCATCACTACCCATGACTCCACCCTCGCCGAGGCGTTCCTCGAATTGGACCAAAGTGAAGAAGGCTTTCCTAACAAGCCAACATCATCTTCAGCAACATCATGGCAAAAGCGATGGCCTCTTTTCAATCACTGGTGGGTCATCGTCACTTCCACCCTCACCCAGCAAGAAGAATTCATTTCAGTTCGAAGCACCCCATCTACTTGGTAAGTCTGACACTACTTTATCATCTTACATACTCATTTATCTTGATTGGAAGGGGACATAAAGATCCATGAATAAAAGTGACTGCATGTTGATGGTAGACAAGAAAGCATATTCATCTCTAATCAAAATAGCCTATCTAGCTCTGTAAATTGAAGCAAGAACAAATAACGAAGTGATTTCATTTAATTAGTAAAGGTAGAGCAAAGAGGAGAAAATGGAAGTAATTACAAAATCAAGGCATCAAGTGGACGTCCATAATCTTAGCTTCATATCCTTATCCGCAATAATCTTTTGCAGTTATTGGGACCCCATACAAGTACTTTTCACTCGCTTTTGTCTTTGAAAAAAATTTCATACAACACATTGAATAAAGCAAAAATAACATTTGATATAGATTTAGACAGCCATATGCATTAATTGCTAATTATGTAATCATTATTTTTCATATAATCTTAAGTATCAAAATCTACTATATTCTATAGATTCAGTTTTCTCAGCTTTTTATTTAAAACTTCTGAATCATAATTTTAAAGACCCTTCGTCTTACATTTGTCCACAAACAGATGATCCTGCGTGTGACAATATCGGTCTGTGACTCATGAATTTTGGCAAAATATACACACTCGCAGATAAATTTATTCCTGCACTTCGGTACAGCCATACTATAACAGATATCAATATTTGGTCTATTCCTTTATGTCGAAGAATAATTGAACTTCTTATTGATGTAAACAGAACTTCTTTACACCGCATAGAAGAATTTAAGAAACCAAAGAAAACGTGACAAATTTTCAAATACGTAGGATAATATCTTTAAATATTCGTAAAAAATATTTTTATGTGAGAGAACTTTATTTTATATCAAATTTTTGTATAAATTGTTGATCTATCGCGCTTTATCATTACTTTTATATGAATTTGTTTGGTAATGAGTTGTGATTAATTACAAATTTATTTTTATAGTGAGCAATGACGTTATGTTAACCCTCTTATGTTGATTCTAATATGAATTTTGTTGAATTACTATTCATTTCTTCTTGCTTCCATTTCATCATGTAACTTGGAGTACCTATTTTGTATTGCTAAACAAAGCTCATCAGATTTTCTTTCTTTAAAATTAGTTTTTCTCGTTCTTTAGATCTAACCAAATTTTTTTTTTTTCACCATTCCAAGGTCGCTAGACTTTAACTTGTTTAACATTGTTACATCTTTAGCTAAAATACCCTTTTCACCGAGATTAAATGTATTTCGTTTTCCGTTTCTCCGTTTGAGCTTCTTCGTGCCTATTTCCTGTTTCGTTTTATTAAAAAAAAAAAAAAAGGGTTCATGACTTTTAGACTGTTTCAGAAAATTCTAAAAGCATGTCTCTTTTGTTAGTTCTTGTGCCTACTCCAAATTTACCTACAGCTGATAATCTTCTCTCCTTTTGGCCTACTTCAGCATTGAAATCTCCCATAACATATATAAATTGAGTCTCATGTGTTTTCAAATATAAATCTAGGTCTTCATAAAAATAGTTATATTTCTTCCTCTGTATGGGATGTTGGCGCATACGTTTGAATGATCTTCAGTTTACAATTTTTATTTTGTTTAATACTTAATCCAGCAATTCTATCACTAATCCATGTTACCTGCAAGAATTTGATTAATAAGAAAACCCACTCATATATTTTGCTTCAGAGGACATGAAAGAACAAAGACAATGGAGTGGGTTTTTTATTAATAAAAATCTCAACACCATATATATATATATATATATATATATATATATATATATATATATATATATATATATATATATATATATATATATCCTTTCTGAGAGGGGATATTTTATTGTGATGAAAGGGTTTTGCATATTAGCATGATCAGCAAATCTTAAGTCGTCAAGGTATTCCCCATAAACATTAATTCCGGTATCTTTTATTTTATGCTAGATTTCAATCAGTTTATAATAAAACAGCTCACGCGTACAGCTCTTATATTTCCCCATTTAACGTCAACTTGTGCGTCTATTTTCGGAGCCTTTTGATATTAGAGTGTTTGTTGCAATGTCATTATTCGTTCCTGGTTCTTTGCACTAATCTTTGCTCTCTCTCTCTCTCTCTCTCTCTCTCTCTCTCTCTCTCTCTCTCTCTCTCTCTCTCTCTCTAAGTATTCTTCGTTCATTTGACATTTGTACCTTTTCCTTATTGAAATGGACAACATTTTCCTTATTTTTCTTTCTACATTTGATGAAGCTTATTCTTACTTATAAATTTCACGAAGATTGGTTTGTCTTTTAAAAAGCAAAAATTTTAATGATAATAAAGATAAGATTTTTTCGTAATTCTCACAAGTGAAAGTCAGAAAAGATACAGAGCCAATTTTAATAAGAAAAGAGGAGAATAAATGTTCATTCTTAAATGATGTAAATGAATATTTTTTTCCAGCAGTGGAGTCACAACTGGACGACTCCGATTCTCCCTGCCCGTCTCTGGAAGTGTCTCCGGATGTCCTCTTGCCACCGGGGGGGACACCCCACTCCACACCATCGCCGCAGCCCCAACCATCCCCTGTTCCTCATGGTCAACAACAAGGTGAGCTGCTAACAGTTACGAGTTAGTGACTAATCAAAGTTTAGATAATCTTTTTATTTGCTTAATTTTATTTCATATCATTTATGTCCCTCATTTAGTATTTTTTCGTATCTTTAGAAATCGTTAGGCAGACTAGTTCTTAATTAAATTGTTAATATGTTTTTATTTATGGAATTAAGTTTTTGGAGAAATTTTCGAATAGCAAATAAAGCAAGTGGTCCAGTGGAATGTATTATTTCCAATTCACAATTTTAGACAGAAAACATGATTATCATTTTGTGTCACTAATACTTTTATATGGATCACTACAAATTAAAAGAAGCACTTTTTAATATAACATATCTTTTTTTTTTTTAACTAGAAAACTTTTTTTTATTTTATTTTAAGGTTGTCGGACGAAATGCTATTAAACCTTTTAAAATGCTATGACAAATATTATTTTTTACTGGAATACGTCTTTAATCTTTTACATTATTTCTCTCATTTTCTGTATCTTTTAAAACTTTTCGGTAAATATTCTCTATAGATTTATATATGTTTTTATTTACTAGACTTTACAAATATCATGAACTAATTTCTATCTTTTTATATCCATTATTCTTATGGTCAAAACAAAATCCAATGCTAGGGTTGAGCTGAAGCAAATTAATAAATGTTATCAAATCGTCACATAAAAATGGTCTTCAACTTGTTTTCCGCAAAGAATTCCTGTAGAGATTTGCTTAAAAATTATTTTTCATGAAAAGAGCTGTTCAAACCATTTTCATTACCAAAAGATTATAACAAGCTTGCATTCATCGTAAAAGTGGCATGAGTTTTAAAGAGATTTGCAGTATCTGCTGTAAAGAAGAGAAGTACTCTAATCACCTTTTAAGAGATAGACCCAATAGTAGAGCGAAATAAAATGCAAGTGGTAATACACGCAGCAGATATGGCACGAGAACTCTTATTATCCGCATAGATATAAATCAACCTATAGCCAAATCAAAATATAATTCAGCTATTTCATAGATGATTATCTGTGTCAATGACCTTGGATGTCAGGATGCCAGATAACTAATAATCAATCAATCAATCAATCAATCCAAGATGACTGACTTTTCCACAAATGACAGCACCCCCTCTATATTTCAAATATTTTCATTCTATAAGTCTAAAAACGTTGCATACTGTTCATACAACGATTGTGAATTCAGATTTTTGGCATCCTTACTGCCATTAATCGATAAACTGAACCCATCTTTCCAATGTGGCCACCAAATGGCCACCATAAATCCAAAACGGGTGCCAAAAATATGTGTTGATATTGTTTTTCTTGATGGATATCAATATGTTTCGTGCATCAATCAGTTTTAGGAAAAATGCAGTTAAGCCACGGCAGTTAAAAAAGCAAAGGTGAAAATTCTTTATCCATGTCGCTCCCCTCAAGCAGAAAGCGACATGGATAACGTATGTAGTGGTGCAAGTACGAGTGTATATCTAGTATGTGGGTGTATATATATATATATATATATATATATATATATATATATATATATATATATATATATATATATAAGGGTAAGGGAGATGTGCATGAGTGTTGTAATTCAAGAGGTATTAGTTTGTTGAGTGTAGTTGGAAAAGTGTATGGTAGAATACTGATTAATAGGATTAAGGATAAAACAGAGAATGCAATCTTGGAAGTACAGGGTGGTTTTAGAAGAGGTAGGGGTTGTATGAATCAGATTTTTACAGTTAGGCAGATATGCGAGAAATATTTAGCAAAAGGTAAGGAGGTGTATGTTGCGTTTATGGATCTGGAGAAAGCATATGATAGAGTTGATAGGGAAGCAATGTGGAATGTGATGAGGTTATATGGAGTTGGTGGAAGGTTGTTGCAAGCAGTGAAAAGTTTCTACACAGGTAGTAAAGCATGTGTTAGAATAGGAAATGAGGTGAGCGATTGGTTCCCGGTGAGAGTGGGGCTGAGACAGGGATGTGTGATGTCGCCGTGATTGTTTAACTTGTATGTTGATGGAGTGGTGAGAGAGGTGAATGCTAGAGTGCTTGGACAAGGATTAAAACTGGTAGGCGAGAATGACCATGAATGGGAGGTAAATCAGTTGTTGTTTGCGGATGATACTGTACTGGTAGCAGACACAGACGAGAAGCTTGACCGACTAGTGACAGAATTTGGAAGGGTGTGTGAGAGAAGGAAGTTGAGAGTTAATGTGGGTAAGAGTAAGGTTATGAGATGTACGAGAAGGGAAGGTGGTGCAAGGTTGAATGTCATGTTGAATGGAGAGTTACTCGAGGAGGTAGATCAGTTTAAGTACTTGGGGTCTGTTGTTGCAGCAAATGGTGGAGTGGAAGCAGATGTACGTCAGAGAGTGAATGAAGGTTGCAAAGTGTTGGGGGCAGTTAAGGGAGTAGTAAAAAATAGAGGATTGGGCATGAATGTAAAGAGAGTTCTATATGAGAAAGTGATTGTACCAACTGTGATGTATGGATCGGAGTTGTGGGGAATGAAAGTGATGGAGAGACAGAAATTGAATGTGTTTGAGATGAAGTGTCTGAGGAGTATGGCTGGTGTATCTCGAGTAGATAGGGTTAGGAACGAAGTGGTGAGGGTGAGAACGGGTGTAAGAAATGAGTTAGCGGCTAGAGTGGATATGAATGTGTTGAGGTGGTTTGGCCATGTTGAGAGAATGGAAAATGGCTGTCTTCTAAAGAAGGTGATGAATGCAAGAGTTGATGGGAGAAGTACAAGAGGAAGGCCAAGGTTTGGGTGGATGGATGGTGTGAAGAAAGCTCTGGGTGATAGGAGGATAGATGTGAGAGAGGCAAGAGAGCGTGCTAGAAATAGGAATGAATGGCGAGCGATTGTGACGCAGTTCCGGTAGGCCCTGCTGCTTCCTCCGGTGCCTTAGATGACCGCGGAGGTAGCAGCAGTAGGGGACTCAGCAGTATGAAGCTTCATCTGTGGTGGAAATGTGGGAGGTTGGGCTGTGGCACCCTAGCAGTACCAGCTGAACTCGGCTGAGTCCCTGGTTAGGCTGGAGGAACGTAGAGAGTAGAGGTCCCCTTTTTGTTTTGTTTCTTGTTGTTGTCGGCTACCCCCCAAAATTGGGGGAAGTGCCTTTGGTATATGTATGTATGTATGATATATATATAAAGTATGCAATCAACCATTATCCTCTTCATAATCTAAGGATCTCTGAATTTTGAAAATTTTCCCATTTCTTGTTTAACTTTTGAATTTTTAGAATTCTTAATTTCTTTAGAATGCAATCTACACATAATTAATCGTAATATTTATTGAAGCTGATGTATAAAAGGAATTATAAACTTATGGAAACAAGAAATCACTTGCTAAAGACATATTTGAGTAGAATCCTAGTGTTTCTACTTCTTGTTAAAAGATGGCAGCACACGTCCCTTGTTCCATTAATGTGAATGATTCTATCCAACTGAAAAAGGATGATAGATTGATACTTGTTTAAAAATATGTGAGACAGGTATATCATATATTCAACTCCAATTCTCCAATCAAGTAGGATATTTTGGGATATTTTAAAACAAAAATGACGTCATGGAAGGTTCCAACATGCAAGGATTAAAGAGCTCTACATATTGTTTATTTTCATGGCCAATAGATGGCTTTAGCAGTGAAGTTCCAAATTGCTAATTACCCCCATCATCCATCCATTATAATTTTCATTACTTAATCTCTGTTGTTATTTGGCCACACAATTGCTATAAAACAGACGTACCTAAACTTGATGTTCCTTGCTGTCTGACCGCAACTTAATTTTTGAGGAATTACAAATTTCACAGTAAATGTCACAGAAATATTTCCTCAGCAAACAATCGTTAGTTCAATTATATTTGGGGGTCAGGGGAGGGGTCCCCAGATATGCCACATGTATTGAAATCGGTGTGAAAATAAAGTGATTACACAGTTATTTTATATAATTTTTAATTACTTTTTTATGAACCCAAAATGTAATTGATATTTTTTATGGTATGACGTGTATCGTTAGTCAAAACTACATAGAATAACAATATTGTTACATTCCGAAAGGCATAATTACGTTGACTCCCCCCTGTACATCGCAACGAGTTTTACTTTACCGCCAATAGATGGCATCCGAGGTACTTTGTCTGAACTAATAGAGTCAATTATTTGACGAACACGTGGGTCAAAAAACTGTGGTAGGAAGGTGGAGGCTACAGTATTGGTAGTTGGTAAATTACCCAACGATCGTATCCTTATTAAGTATTAATATTTTTATCAGAAAATGACGTAAATTTTTCATATGCTATCGGCAACAACCTGAGTTTACTTATAAAAGTGTTTAGTATTATTTTCTTCATCAAAGCACATGGATGGGAAGTCATTTCCCTGTGCAAGTGACCAAGGTAACAATCATCAGCATAATTAAAGTTGGTGGGACGAGTTTGGGACAGCTCTGCCAAATGGAATTTTCTTGAATGGAGAATATCATAATTCATCACAGATTCAAATCATTTAAGGAGTAATAGTTATATGCCAGAAGTTGTATGACTATGGTTAATCTGATGTTCTTATAATCAGCGTAATCAACAGAGACAAATCGAATTAAGAACAAGAAATTAGTCACATTTCTGTGTCATCGCCAACGCCTGACTCTGTTGCGTCGTCTACCTGCGAATTTGTGTTTGTTGATAAGGGCGTTCCAGAGTGTAAATCAGTTATGAAATAAACCTTATCATCATTTCCTTAGTAAATGTATGCATCTCAGTAAAGATGTTTCTTGGTTCAATATAGGTTAAAAAAAATCCAAAAAGTGTGTATAATATATATATATATATATATATATATATATATATATATATATATATGTATACATATACATACATATATATATATATATATATATATATATATATATATATATATATATATATATATATATATATAAGTTTTCCCTTACCAGTAACGGCCATGATTTTTCTAAGTCAATGATAGGCCAAACGTGAATATAAAAGTTGATTATTAAATATCGTTGAGAGAGAGAGAGAGAGAGAGAGAGAGAGAGAGAGAGAGAGAGAGAGAGAGAGAGAGAGAGAGAGAGCATAGGCCACCTGCAAGTTAGGGATGCTGATGATCTCTGCAAATGAATCAGAAGAAACAAACTTTACCTATAACAAGATGAGCCAATGTTCATTTATATAGGTGAAGTGTGGATCTTGCATTAAACTATGAAAATATATGTCGATTATTTGTCAACATTTATTTTTATTAGCAAGAATTTTGACCGGGATGTTTTTAATGAATATGGTGTTGGGCATAGAGTTGAAGATGATAGTTTGGAGAGACGGAAATGTAAGCATACCTGATTATAATGTCCCCGGGATTAATGACAATGTAAATAAGATTTTGCTCTCTATAAAAGTTTGTTTCAAAGGAAGGGTTTCTTCTGGAACGATATCAAAGTCAGTTTAAATCATTGCCAATAAATCACAAGAAAGGTTTCCTTTTTATTACAGTTTTGATTCGATGGAAAGGTAAACAAAATGATAGGTTGTTGGATGTCAAGATAGGTCAATCGAGATTTTTTTTCTAAGTATTAAAAACTGTTTTCAAATAAGTTACAAATATCCTATGATCGATAGAAAAATGAATAAAGGTTAAGCTAGTCTAAACAGCCAAAAGTCTATCCTTATTTCTATAGGTCATAGGTTTGAATCCTTATTCTATCGGTCATAGATTCGAGTCCTTGGTCGGCAGAAATATTTATCACTAAAGAAATTTCCCTAAGCGTTTAAGATCTCAAGGCAGAGAGAATTTGATATTACTGGGTATTTGTAACTTATTATTGATGTATATATATATATATATATATATATATATATATATATATATATATATATATATATATATACATATATATATATATATATATATATATATATATAAATATATATATATATATATATATATTGAATATGTATCAATAACACTCGTATGCCAGAGAACTTAAAATCATTCATTAATTCATTCACTAACACTCATAATTTTAATCAATGTAAATATCAATCATAATGGCATTCAATATCGAAATCTACCCTTGGGAATGTATATATACTGGGAATTCATTTATAATAAGTGCTTCTGGATGGGCAAGGATTGGAATCTATGCCCTGAGCCGACACAAATCCTGGATGGACGACTTTACCAATCGGGCTATCAAGAAAAATATAAGTTCATTTAAAGTCCACATTCAGGAATCTGTTCTAAGACTTTAAATCAGCCCATCGCCGCCATGATAGTTGATTGGTGAGTTTGCAACACGTGGTTATTTGTGATGAATATATATATATAACACAGATACTCATGATTTTAATCAATGTAAATATCAACCACTGTCACAATGGCGTTTAATATCGAATTATACCGTTGTAAATGTATATCCACTGGAAGCTCATTTATGATAAATGTATCTGGCTAGGCAAGGATTCGAAACTATGCCCTGAGCCGAAACCATGCCTACTTTACCATTCGAGCTATAAGAGAGATATAAGCTCATTTCAAGTCTATTCTACATATACCGTCGAATTCAGGAATCTGTTCTTAGACTTGAAATCAACCCATCAGACCCGCTACCATCATAGCCTATTCAAACATTAGCCCCCACTCCCAGACAAGCGCTCCTACGCCCCTGTGTTTTGCATCATGCCAAAGGATTCTAGCATTTGTCACTTTGAGAATGCAGCCTCGTAAGTCAGCAGTGTCCTATTCAGCTTTGCTGCAAAGTACGGCACCCCCTTTGGTGACAATAATGCATGTTGTATTATCTGCTTGAAAGGAAATAATTAAGTCTACCAAATATCCAAAAAGTTCAGTTGTGTTCTGGTCAGTTCTGAGGAAGCTGGCCTAATTGTCAGGAGTTTTTGCAGTACTAATAACTCGCTAGTGAACTCCTGTGCCTCTTCTTTGGTATGTTTGTGCTTTCATACTGTCTGTCCTGTACAAATCAAATATAATGTGTGCTTATTTGTAATTCTGAATGCGATCTGTATCTTTGATAGGACTTAATTTTTTGTATAAGACTCAAATGTAGATACCTTGGTTGGTGTAAGAGCATTTAGAAGAGCAGCAAAATCCATTATAGTAACATCAGCGGTAGGATCTTTGTTATGGATGCCTGATGCCTGCTGTTCTTGTAGAGGCAGTAGTTGTGACTTGGTGTCATGATTCTGGCATGATATGAAGAGGCAGTTACTGTTTGGTCATGGACTTTGCAGTAAACATCTTGTGAATGAACAATAAAATTTTCTTCTTGTGTACTGGTTCGTAGAAATTGCTGCTTGTCTTAAATCTAAATCTCTTAATAAGGTTTATAAATTGTGTCTGTCCTTAATTTAATGACTGTCTTGCCCAATCCGTTCCACCGAATCTTCCTCTAAAGGGTTGCATATTTCTTTGATTACTTCTGCTAGAATGTCAACCATTTCAAGAAACCTTTCTGCAAAGTTTGAGTTTCATTATGATGCTACCATTCAGATTTCGAATCAGTATCACTTCAAGTCTCAAACTCATCAATCAGGACCAACAACTGCCCACCTTTTGTGAGCATCTGCACCTTCAAATAGCCATTATTCTGCTCATGTGCTTAGTTTATAGCCATTGAGGATAAAGGCTCAGTAATTTTGTGGACAGCGAAAATCCTCTTTAGGAATTCAACATATTTTTTGGTTTGGGAAGCCTCCATGTTTCTCAAATCAAATTAAAGCCACCTGATGCAAAGAAGAAAGGAATGAGCTCTCGTAGCACATCTTTGTACAATTTGAGATCAGACTCCTGGTATGACATGCTGTAAACGAACACTTTTCTACGTTTTGGAATACAAAATTCCAAAACGTAGAATTATGGACACTGACTTTAATTTTCTGATCCAGCTTCCACAAGTTAGCTAATTTGTTTCTTCTGCTTCCTAGATATATGCTATACAAGTGACTTTGTGCAGGTAATAAAAACAGCAACCTGAAACTTGGTGAGCTAGAATTGTCTTCTTCATATGTGAAGCAGAGATAACGGAATGTGCTGTTACAGGAGTGGCTATGTCTGTCTCTACAAGAGCACAAGTTAAACCACTAATTTTCAAGAGATCACCCAGAATTTTTAATGCTGCCATTTTCCTTTAAATTTCCTTGACAATTACAAATAGTGGCTGACCAACTGCTAGAACTCGGGTTTGGTAAGGATTGAGACAATGTGTGACTACTCTTACAATATCCATGGGATGTTTCATCATTAAAACTGAATGAACTACATCTTGTAAAAGAGGCAACGTTGATGACAAGCTTGTTTTAAAAGGGACCTGTCACTTCTGAGAAGCATGATGTGTTGCCCAAGATATGGACACAACATTTCAATCCTTTCCAACAAACTGACTTTCTCAAGCCATTCATACTCAAGGAAAATATGCTTATTACTTTGTTGTCCTGCACTTCCAGTGGATGAAGTGAATGAGGTTACCATGTTAAAAGTGTATATATTCAAGAAGAGAAAGTAGTTTTTTACTTTCTTCCAATTTGGATGATTTGGGCCAAGTTTCTGTCCTTACCCTTTTCATCAGTGCTCAGATGCTGAAACAATATATTTATTTTTTGTTTCAGTTATGTCCATACATACTTTAAAGTACTTATCCAACCCTTTAGGACAACCTGGAAATCAAAGAGAAGTGTCCCTACCTAACTGATTTAAATTCATGAAATTAGCTTTTTGGCCAACCCATCGCTTACAAAAGGCTATGGTTAAAGAGGAAACTGTGTCTTATATGACCCAACGAACCTGCTGGTAACATTAAACTAAAGTTACATGGGGAGTGCAATAAATAAATAAATTAGGCCCTAATTCTGATTTGGCTCACAGACTATATAAGGAAAGGCAATGCTGTAATGATCTGCTTTAGCTCTACCTTTCCATTCAGTTTTAGTTTGATGATAGTAATTAGATAGTCTACAGTTAGTCTTTTATACTATCTATACTATATTTATACTCTATATCTCTTTTTCCTCATTATATACTCTGTTTTCACTTTTGAATGAAAGACATGCCTTTTCTGAATCGTCCTAAAATGAAAAGAATTGACTGAGTTTTTCCTTTTTTTTTTACATAATAGAAACAGATGGTAACATTCCTAATATTTGGTAAGAGAAATCTTAATCTTTAACCTTTCTGGCAGCATGTAACAAACATGTTGATACTCCTGTCTAATTAGCCAAGGTATGCTTTTTGCATGTAATGATTTATGACAGGCGTTCATATGAACATAGCCGATCTCCAAAAGAGCCTCAGCGGAGAGTTCAACCGAAGACTGCAGGAATGGGAGAGATTAAAAGGCGGATCAGGACCAGCAGTACCTCTTCACTCTCCACTTGCCTTTACGGTTTCTGGGCCTACAGCTGTTGGACCAAATTCGCAACCTGAAGATAACCTTCCACAAGAATTTAGGAAAAAGTTGCATGAATGGGAGAAGATGAAAGAAAGAGAGAGAGAAAAGGTAATTGGAAAATTTAATTTTCTTTTGATTAGGGTTTTCATTATATATTTACAAATTCTATGTCGCTCAAATTGCAAAGCATGGAACAAAAATTTTAATGCTAGATCTATTCAGATGGCTTGAAAAAAAATATTTTGTAATTTCAATTTACATAAAAGATAACATTTCACTGTTTTCTAGATTAAGGTCTTCTTAAAATTCCCCTTGCTAATATATGCTTCTTTTCCTCAAGATTAAAGTTGATATGTCCAGAGGTCAGGAGGATGTGAAGACGAAAATCCACGGAGAGGATGACCTGCCTGCTGATTTCAAAAAGAAGCTCACGGAATGGAAAATTCGCAAAGCACTTGTGGGCAAAAGTCAACAGAATGTTGAAGAACTGCAAAAGAACCTTGGGGAGGAGTTTAATCGAAAGATGGCAGAATGGGAGAGAATTAAAGCTTCTGCAAATCAGGGACATTCACAGGTCAAAACATCTGCATCAGTAAGTAGCATTCAAGTTGGGTCAACTTCTCAAGTAAAGACAGCGACGGGGCCATGCCATGGACACTCCATCAAGCAATCTGCCTCTGCTGGTCAAGTGCTGGTGAAGCCACAAAGTCCAGGACCAGAGTCTTCAAGCCCAAGGTTAGACCGGAAAGGTTCTGGTCAGAAGATCAAGAAAATGAAATCTAGTAAAACAGATAAGGTTCCCCTCGTAAGTCTCGGGTTTTTTATCTCTTTGGTGGGAGGAAATATTTTTAAGAATTGTAGTATCTATAGTACATTAACTCAAGCTTATACTATACCCAATTTTTCTTATAATCTGATAGGTTAGTAAGATGAAAATATCTATTGTAGAAACTACAGTAATGTTCTACAAAATTGTATTGTGAACTGGAGCCTCATGTATAAACTATTTACAAAATAGGAAATTACACATGGAGGCTACATATCTGACTTTAATATAATGTGTGTATGTGAGTGAGTGTGTAATTATGTGTGTAGAAATAACAACAGATGAAGCGAAAAAAGCAAAATCATGTATTATAGCCATGAAACAAAAAGTGATAGGAGTCTAATGATATCACCAATAAGATGAAAGTATTATCTCTAATCGAGTTATTTCACTTTTCTTTTTGTGGCTATAATTTATATATATACAGTAATCCCTCGTCATATCATGGTTCATCTATCGCATTTCACCTATTGCATATTTAGGATATCACAGATTTATAAATATATTATATATAAATCCATATCGAGGAGTCCTCTTTATACTAAAGGGATTTCTGTTGGCTGATGAATTTTATATTTTTGTCGGATTTTAAATATCCTTTCAGAAAATAATAATTTTTTGGCCTAAATATAAATAAGATAAAATACAGAAACAAATAAGCATACATAAAGTCTGCACTGTAGTGAGAACGCAATGTATATTGTTTGTAGGACAGAAGAAAATTCATAGTCTGTCATAAGTGACAAAGAATTATGTAAAACTAAGGAAGCGTTAGAAGAGTATCCTAGCTTGTCCAGAAGTTTTCGTATGAGACAC
The DNA here is from genome assembly GCF_036898095.1 of Palaemon carinicauda. Lineage (NCBI taxonomy): Eukaryota > Metazoa > Arthropoda > Malacostraca > Decapoda > Palaemonidae > Palaemon > Palaemon carinicauda. The sequence goes on from NC_090746.1 coordinate 86,807,521, forward strand.
TCTATTGGCTGGTAGAGGAAACATGACTCGTCAGGGAATGCCGATCAGCTTCCAGGCTGTTGATTGGCTGTTGGAACTCAGGATCCCTCTGAACACAAACTACAACATTCAGTATGCCATTCTGTCCAGTTTGATTTTACGCGTACATACGTGATATCACTCAGCATCATAATCTGTGTGGTGAGGTTTTTTTTTTTTTTTTTTGCCTTTTGAACTAAAAGTGTGAATTGTTTTCAAGTCCTAAGATGCCAATTAACGTTTTGCATCTTTTAAGGCTTATGGCAGTGAACCCTATTGCAAATATGCTTATTATAGCGGAGAAGATGAAACTTTTTGACATGCTTAAGGAAAGAAATTCTATACGGACGTAGGTCGCCATTAAGGCAACAACTAATCGACCGTTTGCTATATCAAGGATGAAAAGAATGTTTGGACAAT
>NC_090746.1:86815458-86820458 GCF_036898095.1 Palaemon carinicauda
AAGGGGGTGTGACTGTACTTGAATGGTTGATGAGATTGTTTAATGTGTGTTTTGTGTTGTCAATGGTACCAGTAGATTGGGTCTGTGCATGTATTGTACCACTATATAAGGGTAAGGGAGATGTGCATGAGTGTTGTAATTCAAGAGGTATTAGTTTGTTGAGTGTAGTTGGAAAAGTGTATGGTAGAATACTGATTAATAGGATTAAGGATAAAACAGAGAATGCAATATTGGAAGTACAGGGTGGTTTTAGAAGAGGTAGGGGTTGTATGAATCAGATTTTTACAGTTAGGCAGATATGCGAGAAATATTTAGCAAAAGGTAAGGAGGTGTATGTTGCGTTTATGGATCTGGAGAAAGCATATGATAGAATTGATAGGGAAGCAATGTGGAATGTGATGAGGTTATATGGAGTTGGTGGAAGGTTGTTGCAAGCAGTGAAAAGTTTCTACACAGGTAGTAAAGCATGTGTTAGAATAGGAAATGAGGTGAGCGATTGGTTTCCGGTGAGAGTGGGGCTGAGACAGGGATGTGTGATGTCGCCGTGGTTGTTTAACTTGTATGTTGATGGAGTGGTGAGAGAGGTGAATGCTAGAGTGCTTGGACGAGGATTAAAACTGGTAGGCGAAAATGATCATGAATGGGAGGTAAATCAGTTGTTGTTTGCGGATGATACTGTACTGGTAGCAGACACAGAAGAGAAGCTTGACCGACTAGTGACAGAATTTGGAAGGGTGTGTGAGAGAAGGAAGTTGAGAGTTAATGTGGGTAAGAGTAAGGTTATGAGATGTACGAGAAGGGAAGGTGGTGCAAGGTTGAATGTCATGTTGAATGGAGAGTTACTTGAGGAGGTGGATCAGTTTAAGTACTTGGGGTCTGTTGTTGCAGCAAATGGTGGAGTGGAAGCAGATGTACGTCAGAGAGTGAATGAAGGTTGCAAAGTGTTGGGGGCAGTTAAGGGAGTAGTAAAAAATAGAGGATTGGGCATGAATGTAAAGAGAGTTCTATATGAGAAAGTGATTGTACCAACTGTGATGTATGGATCGGAGTTGTGGGGAATGAAAGTGATGGAGAGACAGAAATTGAATGTGTTTGAGATGAAGTGTCTGAGGAGTATGGCTGGTGTATCTCGAGTAGATAGGGTTAGGAACGAAGTGGTGAGGGTGAGAACGGGTGTAAGAAATGAGTTAGCGGCTAGAGTGGATATGAATGTGTTGAGGTGGTTTGGCCATGTTGAGAGAATGGAAAATGGCTGTCTGCTAAAGAAGGTGATGAATGCAAGAGTTGATGGGAGAAGTACAAGAGGAAGGCCAAGGTTTGGGTGGATGGATGGTGTGAAGAAAGCTCTGGGTGATAGGAGGATAGATGTGAGAGAGGCAAGAGAGCGTGCTAGAAATAGGAATGAATGGCGAGCGATTGTGACGCAGTTCCGGTAGGCCCTGCTGCTTCCTCCGGTGCCTTAGATGACCGCGGAGGTAGCAGCAGTAGGGGACTCAGCAGTATGAAGCTTCATCTGTGGTGGAAATGTGGGAGGGTGGGCTGTGGCACCCTAGCAGTACCAGCTGAACTCGGCTGAGTCCCTGGTTAGGCTGGAGGAACGTAGAGAGTAGAGGTCCCCTTTTTGTTTTGTTTCTTGTTGTTGTCGGCTACCCCCCAAAATTGGGGGAAGTGCCTTTGGTATATGTATGTATGTATAAAATGACTGGCGAGAGGCAAAGATGTCAAATCATTCTCCTTGCATTTTTTCACTACTGTTATTTTTTTCTCACTCTCTCATCTTTCACCTCATCACATCTGTGATTCACAATAACAAACTAGTAGCTAGATGGATAATTGGCAATTTCATCACCTATTCATTTGCTCAAAAAACATGCTGAGATTTTTAAGGCAACAGGGGCATACCCTTTATTTCCATGTCTTGGGAGGGAAAACTGATGTAATATGAAGAGAATTGACCACAATAATTTACACCCGAAGTCAAACACATACTCACATACTTACAGAACACACACACTCAAACACACACACACACACACACACATACACACACACATAAACTTAGTTCCATGGGTGATCTCAAAGATATCTGTAAAATCAATATTTTATCTGACCGTATCCATTTCCTTTCTCTCTCTCTCTTTTTTCATTCCAATTCTTTTTTCCGGCAGAAAAGCTGCACCGTCAAGTGACCATCATCATGAAGGACACTGGCTCCTCAGCCACAGGAGAGGGGGAGGGCGAGGGCGGTGATGATGACCTAGCAAACGTCAACGACGACCCAGAAGCCAATCAGCGCCTGATCAATCACCTTCGAGCTCGAATTTCTGAATTGGAGGCTCGGGGAGACCATTTAAAAGACGAAAAGGAACAACTTGAGGTGATTATTATTATTATTATTATTATTATTATTATTATTATTATTATTATTATCATTATTATTATTACTAGCCAAGAATAATATTATTATTATTATTATTATTATTATTATTATTATTACTAGCCAAGCTACAACCCTAGTTGGAAAAGCAAGATGCTATAAGCCCAAGGGCTCCAACAGGGAAAAATAGCCCAGTGAGGAAAGGAAATAAATAAATGATGAGAATAAATTAACAATATATCATTCTAAGGACAGTAACAGCGTCAAAACAGATATGTCCTATACAAACTATTAACAACGTCAAAAACAGATATGTCATATATAAACAATAAAAAGACTCGGAAGTTGTGGTTAAGGAAATTCTTCAATAGGAAATTACACATAGACCCTTGAAATTACCCCTGGAAGAGTAAATTGAAATAAATATCTCTTAGAAATAACTTCTTACATTCGAATCTTAGCATTAGTACAATAACAAAAAGAACTGTAATATTACCAAAGAAATCAAAAGGGAGAGAGAGTACTTCAAATTCAACAACGGGACAAAGAGTAGGATGTAACCGTTTACTATTTCTCTATCACCTTGATCTTTTTATTTTTTATTTTGACCCCCTGATTTATTCAATTGAAAATCTGAAGAAAAAAAAATTCATATGAATCATGGCAAGAATCGGCCAAAAATATTAAGTTTTGAAAAAATTAAATGTGGAAGAGAAATAATGCAGGGGTCACACATTTGTAATTCATGGTCTCACCTATCGTAAAGGTCAACATTTTATAATTGTGACTCCATCTCGCATTGATAACAACCAACTAGCCATTAGTGTTGAAGTCGTCAAGTTTTATGATGTACGGCTAGTGTCCTTGCATGTATTTGGCTAGAGGGGCCAAGAGGATATGAAATATGGTCGAATTGGTTAGTATACTATGATGTATATATGTTATAAATTGTAAGATTGTAAATGTGTATTTCATAATAAAAGATAAAGAAAACTGGTTAGTTGGACATATAAGCAAAAATCGAGTCGTCAAATTTCATGATGTACGGCTAGTGTCCTTAAATTCCAAACATTTAGGTAGTCATAGGCCAACACAGGAAAGAAGGAATGACATGTATTTCAACTCTCTCTCTCTCTCTCTCTCTCTCTCTCTCTCTCTCTCTCTCTCTCTCTCTCTCTCTCTCTCTCTCTCTTTACGTGCAATTTGCAGGATACTCTCTCTCTCTCTCTCTCTCTCTCTCTCTCTCTCTCTCTCTCTCTCTCTCTCTCTCTCTCTCTCTCTCTCTCATTACTTCCAGTTTGTAGGATACTTATAGGGATATACACAATAGGTACTATGAATTGATACCGGGCATTATCATTTCCACTTGTATCAATACTTTTCAGTGACTAAGAATAATACTTATTTCGTTATTACCAAGAATTATTCATTTATCATCATCATCATCATCATCATCATAGCCTTGTTGATACCTAACTCATACTATCTTCTTTCAATGGATGAAATGTCAGTGACTAAGAATAATACTTATTTCGTTATTACCAAGAATCATTCGTTTATCATCATCATCATAAATTTTGTTAATACCTAACTCATACTATCTTCTTCTTCTTCCAATGGATAAGATGGCGTTTAAGCTTCACAAGGAACAGGAGACAGAGATAGCCGAGTCGCTGGTCATGAGAATTCGAGAACTTCAGGATGCTGGAGCAGAAGTCAATATTCAAACTGTTCAGTGTCAAACGGATGACCTTCCAAACACTAATCAAGCAAGGTTGGTGTATTCTAATTGAAAGTTATTTTTTAGATCGAAATACATTTTTTCGCTAATTTCTCTTACTGTGACTTAACAATAATATTTTGTCGCATAAATATACAATAACCTTCATACTCTTACAGATTCCCAGGTCAACGACAAAAATAAAAAGTTCTAATTGACCTGAGATTCTTTAATTACTTGATCTTTTAAGTTTTTTCCGAAACAAGTTGATCTGCAAAATTCCTTTCATATTCTAAAACAGGCTGGAAAAGGAATTTATCTTTAGCAAAAGCTCTCAACTGTGTATTCAAAATATATTTAGAAACTTTTAACCTGAGCATACCTTTTCATTCGTTTATTCAAATTAATTCTCTTAGCATTTTCTATCGTAGTTGATCATTTCTTCGTTATTTTTCCGAATAATTCCCCCACAGCTTATAATCGTAGCATAGCCTTTTTTCTCATATCTTCAAAGTAATTCCTTTAGGACTTTCAATTTCAGCCTGTTACTTCCTTCTTATTTTCAAATAAATTCTCTCAGGACATTTAATCCCAGAATATCCTTTCCTTATTTTTTTTTTTTCAAAATAATTTCCACAAGACTTCAAATGGCAATATATCCTTTCTTTTTTATTTTAAAGATTAATTCACTTGGGGCTCTTAATCTCATAATAGCCTACATTTTTTCCAAAATAATTTTTCACAGAACTTTTGACAGTGGCGTCGCTAGGGCTGTAGGGCACCCGGGGACAAAGTCTATCATGCTTCCCTCCCCCCCCCAAAAAAAAAAAAATTGGGGAGGACTCTTTTCCTTTGAGTGTATTAGTATTAGCCGGAAATTATTGTCTTCATTATTTCATATAT
>NC_090746.1:86822958-86835458 GCF_036898095.1 Palaemon carinicauda
CTCAAATTTCTGGAAATTGTCTTATTAATATTTCTGGAAATTGCCCTGGCCAAATTTTGGGGAACGATTTTTTTTTTTTTTTTTTTTTCAAAGTCGACAGCAGAGTTGCCTGAACCACTCATACATTCATATCATGACCATACATTCGGTTACCTTTCTTGCTTCAGCTATTCTGTTACTTAATTCTTTTTTCTTTTTTTTTTTTTGTCTAACCACCAAACAATGTGTTTGCATACTCCATGGTATTTTGGGGAATCAATCAGTTTCATCTCTCTTCCTTGTGCCCATTTAACCTTATCATCATACCTTTGCTCTAAACTTTCTCTTCTTTCAAAAACTTTAAAAATCTTTTACTAGCTTTGCAGTTTCTCTTCACTGTCCTCAGTCTTCACTATGTTAACCATTTATCTTCCTTTACAACTGATCTTCTTATACCATAGCTTCACACCCACATCCCTTATAATTTTCCTTACCACTCATTCTTATATCCATAAATAGTTTGGTCAAAGTATACTTTGACCAAGAAGTAATTTTAACAGAATTTCCTTTTAGTGGAATTAATAAATATTTACATCTATCTTGACATAAGTGCTCTCCAAATGTATGTTCCTAACAAGCTGATCATGTTTCCACAATGGTATTCTCAGAAGGTTGAGAGGTAAAATTTGTGTAGGTGATTCCCATGCACTCACCATGTGCAACAAAGCAATCTAGCCTATGATTTTTATGTGCACCTTCTTGTATCACATTTGCTTTTGTAGTTACATTTGATCACCCCAAGCAAAGCATCCGTTGCTACTGTTAAACCTGGCATGTGTGGTCTGAGCTGATTTTGGACATGAGCCCAGCCACAATCCTGTGGTTCCTTGTAGTCTTGTTTTTCAATCTACTTATGGACTTCATAATACAAAAATGCAATGTGGTTGTGAGTAGATGTTTGTGTGAAAGAAAAGTGTGCACTTGAAACGGAGAAGCAATGGTAGCAAACATAATTTCAGAAAAGTGGCAATAACACTGCATCTAAGCCCTCACCTGCTGTGCCACCATACAAGGAGACAAGAACTTCATCAACATGATAGATACCCTTCTTTGACGCTAGTGATCATAAACTTGACAGCCAAACAAACCTTGGTCAGTCACTCAATCCAATAATCCCTACCACACTGAAGTTTTTCCCTTGTAATCTCATCAACTATTGCTTTCTTTCCTTTACTCAACCTCTTAATCATATTCTTTACATCATCAGCACTCATCTCCATAAGCATTCACAGCTTTTGCACTAAACCTTTCAAAGCCTTGCAACGCTCAGCTCTGCTTCTCTTTTATTCACCCCCATCCAACAATTCATTCAAATGCTCACACCATCAACCTACGACTGCATATTTTTTTAGCAATTTTTTTTTTATTTATTTTTTATTATTTATCTATTTATAAAACAACCTTTATACCTCCTAAAGTTCTTGGTCGTCTTCTCTCTTGTGTTTTTGTTACCAGCTACATTTTTCTCTTTCAATCTCCCTCTCTTGTATAGCTATACCTGATTTCATCTCTCATCCAATTGTTCCTCAAATAATCTCAATTCTTCGTCAAACTATTTACTTCCCGATACTCTTATTCTAGAATTTTGAAAGAAAGTATTAATGGACATTTATCAAGATGTTTATGTGGAAGAAAGCTTCAAAAGCAGAAAAAAAAATCATAAAAGATGAGTAGTAGATGGGATATTGTTAGCAAGCACTGTTTGTTGATTACTTTTGAGGAATGAGGAATTGTAACGATTATTTTTCTAATGCAGTTCTTTTGGTCCCATGGCTGACAAAAAGATATATAGACAAACATTGATTCAATAACGGTTGAAGGTAAAAAAAGGAAAAAGGGTCCAATATAATAAAATGCCTGGCTATGATCAGATAAATGTTAATGGTGTTTGAAAAATGCTAATAGGAAAATAACCAGCACCATTTACTAAATGTATTTTAGTGGTTAAGCGACGTGGCTTAATTCATATCACTTGCCTAATTAAACTTTGATAATCTCTTACTTTCTCTTCTGCTATGATTCATTCTCACAAAAGATGGTCAATTCCTTCTAGGCTAAGAGAATGGAACAGGCCCTTGTGTCTAAACACGGGCTGGACAGACGCGGAGAGCAACAGAAGGGCATTGGCTACAACAACGGTCATCGGCAAAGGAGCCTCCGTGGAAGGTCGTCTCTTAGATTAACAGGAGACTCGGGATCATCGCAAAGACGACGAGAAGCAAGTGCCAGGACTTGGTCGTCAATTGAGGCTATTACTGTTCCTAATGAATCACCCCCTAACGTTAGTAAAAACAATGTTGATTTATGTATATATATAATTATATATATATATATATATATATATATATATATATATATGTATATATACATATATGTATATCTATCTATCTATATATATATACATATATATATATATATATATATATATATATACATACACACACACATATATATATATATATATATATATATATATATGTATATATATGTATATATATGTATATATATATATATATATATATATATATGTATATATATGTATTTATATATGTATGTATATATATATATATATATATATATATATATATATATATATATACATATAAAGTATATATATATATTTATATATATTAGCTATCCACATGCCATTAGTTTAACAAACAGATAAATCATGCAACGTATGTTAATTTCCATCTCATTGAACAAAGTGTATATCTTATTTACCTCTGCTTTCATCTCTAGATTTTTAAATACTGTAAGCATTTCTTGAATTATTCTTGTCTTGTTCATCTTATATCTTTAATCATTTTCGATTGTTAAGAGCCATAAAGCAATATCTTATCTCCAAACACTTTCTAGGGTTCATCAGCTTGGGAAAACAGATCTTCTGGTGCCCTAGAAAGATCCTACGCTACTAGTGATGGACTCGAGGCTTCGAGCAGGAGCCTACGAAATCCTTCGTCTGTACATTCCTCTGACCAGCAAGATATTTTAGCCATGAATGCAGAATTAAGTCGTATGGCTAAAGAATTAAGAATGGAGCTAATGAAAATGTGGAGCTTTAGAGGTATGTGAACAATTCAATTTTATCTTTCATGATGTTTAATACAAGTATTTGATATAGATATTTCTTAAGATATAGTTTTAAAATAAAATCTTGAAGTACGTGGTAGTATCAATGCTTCGATTTTTTTCTGAAAGGTAAATTATGATGGAAGAAATATTGATCATGGAATCAAAGACAGTTGAAAAACATACCAGGGAAGCTATCAGCTTCTTTTGATAATGTTTTTAAACATATAAAGTTAAAATAAATCTTACCTTTAAAATTATGTTTTCAGAGTCTACATCACCTGAATCTGAAACTTCGGACAGCATTGATAGACGAGGCGTTGATGGAGCCAAAACGGTGAATATGTTGCTTTTCCTTCGAGGAATTTGAATTAATTTAATAGTTGTAGGAGTGCTTTAAATGGATAAACTTATTTGGATGGATTTAGACAGTATACTAAATATTTAATTTCACAGTAATACTAGGCCTCATTGAATATATATAATATATATATAATACTAGAATCTATTGAATATGTATGAATATATATGTAATACTAGAATCTATTGAATATGTATAAATATATATGTATATATAGTGTATATATATACACACACACACACACACATATATATATATATATATATATATATATATGTGTGTGTGTGTATATATGCATAGATATATATATACACATATACATATATATATATATATATATATATATATATATGTGTGTGTGTGTGTGTGTGTGTATGCATAGATATATATACACATATACATATATATATATATATATATATATATATATATATATATAATGTATATTTTTCATTTTTTTGTGTAAGATTATCTTTAATCCATATAAAAGTAAATGTACAGTAAAACTGTGTATTAATAGATTTGGTATTACAGCACACAGAACCAGACCGTCTTTTAGCTGAGGCCAATGAGGTGTTCCAAAGCATCGCTCTTCTTCAAAAGGACAGCTCTTCACCTACCCCTCAGTCAGTGAGGTCATCTACAACACGCTTACGTCGTTCCCCTTCCATTACCTCCATTTCTAAACACCGAGAAGCGGATGAGTTTGAAGACAAAGTCATTCGTGGCAGCGTCGACAGAGATAGGAGGTAACAGAAACACTTATCAATATTCAATAGACGTTAAGTTAGCAGCCAGTTCCCAGTTTACTGTTTCTCAACGATTCAAAATCAAGATTAAAACCTCACAGATCGTTAATTACTCAGATAGAACAGCTGCAAGTAATACAAATTTGGTAATAAACATATCATCCAACTAAATACATGACGTGATGCTATAAGATTCCTTCACTTGACATCAGAAATAAATCTAACAGCTCATTAGCCATTTCGACCTCTCTTCATACATTTTCCTTCTGGGTCAGGTGGATGAAACTAATGGTATCAAATTTTGTATATTGTTGAAAAATGTGGTTACACCAAGTCTGATTCATTAGTAGGTATTATATAGAGGTCTAATACAACCTAGATGCTAATTCTCCCATCCCTTACCCTCTTTTTGGTAATTTGCCCCTTGGTATCAGATGGAAGAAACTATTGGCTATTGGTACAACATTTTAAATTTCATTGATTAGTGGGCATGCACCATATGTAGCTATTATGTAGGGGCTTAACAGCACCCTTTCATTAATATGCCCCTAATGAAAGTGTAGGAATCTATTAGTATCAGAGTGTGCAATTTATTTAGTAAAGTGGTTGCATGGAATTGGATTCATCTGCAGGTATTGTGTAGGTATCTAGTAGCTCCAGTCAGCAACTGTGTCTTCTTGTTTGATTTAATTTCCAGTGTCAGGAGGAAGATACTAATATATATTGTTGAATAGTGAGTATTTATAGAGGGGTCTAACAGTCCAGTTGATAATTCCTTGGTTAATTCAGCCTTTGTTACTAGGTGTGAGATATTAATGGTATTTCGGTGTGCATTTTGTTGAATAGTGTATATGCTACAAGTCTGATTCATTTGTAGTTATTTTATTTGACAATTAAGCCACTTTGTAATTCTTTCCTTGGTGTCAGGTGGAAGAAACTAAAGTTATGCAATGTGCATTTTGTTGAAGAGTATGGACCAAATTTGGTTCATTGGTGGCTAATATCATGTAGGTTTCTAAAACCCTAACTGCCAATTGGGTCCCTCGCTATCCTTAGTGTCAGGATGAAAAACTAATGGTATCACAGTATCTATTTTTAGCAGGGTGACTGCACCAGGTTTGATTCCTTTGAAGGTATTATGTAGGGGTCGAACAGCCCAGCTGACCTATGTTTTTCATTAATCCAGACCCTAATATCAAGTGAAGGACATTCATGGCATTACAGGGTGCATTTTGTTGATTAGTATGGCTGACCAAAGCCTTGGTAATTGTAGGTATTATGTATGGATCTAACATCTCAATAAAGAAGGGTTCCCTGTAGGTTAATTTGCCCCCTAGCATCAGGTGGAGGAAACTAATGCTGTTGCAGTGTGTGTGGGTAATTTTTGAGTAGTGTCTATGAGCCATATTTGGTTAACTTTAAAGTATTATATAAGGGTCTAATAACCCAGTTAACAAATATGCTGTTCTTCATTATTTAAGCTCGTAGTGTAAGGTAGAGGAAACTTATGTTATCACAGAGTGTAGTTTATATAGTGTGTACGTATCAAGCTTGGCTCACTGTTAACTATCATATCAGAGCAATTAAGAGTCTATGAAGTTATGATTCTTTTTTTAATTCTTGCCAAAAAAAAAGAAAAAAGGCGAACTGGGAATTAGCAGTTAACTTCCTTGACAAGAAGAATAAAGTATTTCTTAACAATGTTGCTCTGCTTGGCTATCTGAACTAATAAGACTAAAATTGAATTTCAGAATTTTCAAAACATAGGGCTGTGTTATAAAAAAAATCAGTTTTTAAAGTAAAACAGATAACCACATGTAATAAATAATTTATATTTTGAATGAACAAACTTTCTCAAATAACTACAGTAGTTGACTTGAAGATTCCATTGTCATAAATGATGGGATATTAATTTCCTGGAATCTGGAAAATAAAAACATTTTAAGATGCAAAGAGATAAAATTATTTTACCATAATAATAATAATAATAATAATAATAATAATAATAATAATAATAATAATAATAATAATAATAATAATGATGATGATGATGATGACGATGATGATAACTGCAAGACATACCATGCTCTGACTCGAGCAATTTCAATGTATTTCGTGTTGATAAGTTTTTAAACATCACTTTTTATTCTTTAATATAGGTTTCCAAGTAACTGTAAATGACATCCAAAATAACACTGCCAAATAGTACTGTTTAGAAAATACACTTAAAACTTTCAGTAAACAAGAGTTTAAAGTTTTAAAAGTCGCTCATGGGTGGAAGAGGCAAGGGTCAGATACAATGCCTTAGCAGGAAAGTTCCCTAGAAACTGACCATATATAGATATAGTCAGCGCCCAAGCACCCTCTCCACCTAGGACCAGGGAAGGCCGGGCAATACCTGCTGATGACTCAGCAGGTAAGCCTATAGGCTCCAAAAAACCCACCTGTTGTACACTAGGATGGTGAGGTTGCAGGCACCACAAGAAACTATGGAACTTGCTCGGGTCTCGAACCCCAGTCCAAAAAATTGCCAGGAAGGGACGTTTCCTAAAGGAACTGTAAAAAGAAAAAATAAATAAATAAATAAATACACATCTAAATGCCTTGATACCTTGTGCAGACGCTATTCAATTGCGACCATGGTATAGCTGATCGAGCTTCCTTATTGTTTGATTTTCTAAATTTAAAAGTAATCAAAATGCTATTACCTTCTGATACAGACCACAGAAGATTTATTCACTTTCATTATACTTAAAACTCATTTTTTGTTTCAGTTATATATGCTACACAGTGGTTATGAAATCCAATATTATGCTGTTCTTGATAGATATAATTGAAATAAAGGTTATACATTTAACGATATCAATTCTCCAAGTTGTAATCTGAAGCATGGAAGGTTTTCTTACAGCTGCAATCGACAACCTTGAAGTCTTTAATGGTGGGATAGTAGATAAAAAAACTAACCTTTTTTCATTAATTAACCTTTAAGAACCCAAGGAAAAGGGAACGGGATTTATTTCATTCTATATTAAAGGATCACTATTGAACAAATAAAGTTATAGATAAAAAATCTAATTTAATTGAAGCAGAATAAAATAGATCCTGATGAAAGTTCATACCAACTGAATGAGTTAAGGAAAGACTAAATAATTTTCGAAAGATTTCCAATTTACTCATTTGTGACAATGAAAACAATGATATTAGATCTTAATAGTTATACATAAGCATTGACTTAAGCAAGATGTTATTAACTATCTGGAAGCATCAATATTTTGTAGGTTACAGTAATTACTTCTGTATTCAAACATTCTAAGAAGATATTGTAGGGTTAGGCTACATTGGAGCTTAATATTAGCCTGTAACTCATACTTGTGTCTGGTCCATGCATCATTTCGACAGTCAATCAGCATCAGGGACGCCATCCCAAAGGGATCCTTATAGTCAGCAACGACAACAGTACGAAGATGACGAGGACGAGGATGAACCTCGTAATGTGGATAAAGACCGCTCAACATTCCTTCCAACAGGATCTAGTTTAGACCAACTACTGCTTAGGACACAATTGGAGGAGGATGACAGAGTCTGGGAAACAGCAAGAAGATCCTCTGACGGACTCTCTACGGTGACCTCGGGTCCTTCACGCTCGCACTCACCTTCTCCGAGTATTGCTTCAAGTGCTCCAGAAGCAGAGGTAATAATCATGTGGCTTTCAATTCACGTTTTGTAAAGAAATCTCTTGTTTTTTTTTTTTGTTTTTTTAAGTACCTCTCTTTGTAATTTCAGTAATGTTAATAAGTTCTCGATCGTGTTTTGATCATATGATATAGTGTTTCCGTTATATTGCCCAAATGTCACAAGCAATAGAATAATTCTACCCTTTTATGACATTCAATTTATAATTTCATTAAGACTTTAGGATGAGAAAATCTTGTAGCTTTTGTCGTATGAAGGCAGTACTTCATATATCTAATTTCCTAACAGAATATGAAAACTTCTTATATGCCGTAGCAATGCTATATATTCAGACGCCCTTTGAAAGCATAACAAGTGGCCGAGGTTCATCGGCCTATTCAATAAGCCTTTTTTTTTTATTCATTGTTATCAATTCTTTCAAGCCACTGAACTTTATTTTGTAGGTTTAAGTAAGACATTCATCTTCCATGCTACTCCAATATTTATTGTTATAATTTCTTAGAATGTTCAAAACAATTACGTTCTTGAACAAAGTCTATTATAACTGTTTTATTTACTTTTTTTATTTGCCTATCTACTTATTTGAAATTATCTTATCACAGAGCATAGGTTAAACCTTTCGTTACACCAGGTCACCTGATATTTTTTATCCTCGCAAAATTATGTTCTAACAGACATCTCCAAGACTTGACGATGAAGACGATGGTTTATCGCTAACGGGCACCTGGAAAACTGCCACCAATTCTACTCTACGCTCAGGAGAGCATGTGTTATCTTCTAGCTTCGAGTGGGATGAAGAAGAATCTGATGAGAGAAGGAGAAAAAGAGAAAACTGGAACATGGCAGTCGAGGAGGATATTCAGGAGCTTCAAGAACCGAAGGCTAAATCTTTGAGGAAATATGGACCCAACAGTGAATTCCATAAAAGCTTTGAAACAGAAGTGACGACGTCTAACCCGCGAGCAACCACGAGGGATCTCAAAACTCGGCGCATTTCAGATACTCAGGTAAAGGAGAAAAAATAACTTGTATGTAAATATCATTGCGAAGATTAAAGTAGGCGTCGGTTTTGAATGGAAAGGACCGAGTCTATGACTTGCAACACCAAGCCATAAGCTATACTACTCTTTTGCATGAGGAGCCTTCCGTAGGTAGCCTACCACAAACATTCTATTAACATTCTTATAAGATTATGGTTATATTAGGATTTTCATAAAGTTACTCAATAACAATTGTGTATTGTTTTTTGATAAGTAAAAAACAATGGGGACTGAAATGTTTAACAATTTATCTTGTTAGATGATGAGTTTAGTCTTTTATTCATGGACCAAGTACTTCATAGTATGATAACCATCTTGTTATATGAATTCATTTCAAAGTAAAGATAATCTCTATGAATAGATAACATTTTGACGAATTACAGCATTTCATTGATAAACTTTCTTATTTTTACTATATAGCTCCTTAAAAGTATTAGTACATAAGTATAATCAAAATGTATCTAGGCAATGTAAAATCGCGTTTATAAGTCAGAAGGGATATGGTAACCGGTCTATTTTTGTCTTCAGAGAGTTTTCTCCATATTTTTGCAACTTTTCTGATAATTTTCATACAATTAAAAACCTTTGTTTCTTTCATTTAACAGCTGTTTTCATCTCTAACTGAGGAATTATATTTGCTTTTTTAAGAAATAATTCTTTGCACAATCATTAATACAAGATATTTTCTCATGTTTCAGGTGGAATATGACACACGTGGTGAAAACAACAAGGATGAGTGTTTTGCCTACACATTTAGTAGAACTGTCTACGACGATGAGGCACTAACAGCTGGAAAACAAGGAAATCTTAGGGATCCTGATGATACTCACCATAGATGTCTCAAATCTATCCCAACTGCTATCACTTCACATTCAATGCCTTCAGATAAATCTCCAGATATTTTTGTACCAACAAAGCGTACCATATTCACAGTGCAAGGTGGTGTTCTTAACTCTGAACAAGCTAGAGCAACGCCTACTTTTGTTGACAATCAAGATGAGTTATCGCTCAGCATACAAAAGAAAGAAACTCTCATGTCTACAGACGCTAAGGGGGATTTGCCAGTTAAGAAACAAAAATGCTTTAGAAAAGATTTAAAAAAGGATCACTGTTTCGTTCAGAATAGTTCTCAAGCTTTGGTTAAAGTTTCAGGAGAGTCAGTAAATCAAAGTGATGATACATTAGAAAAGACTTCTACTGATTACCCAAAAGATAAAAAGGACTCTAAGGATTCTAAAAGTGTACAAGGTCAACTAGACAGTCAGCCAAAAGTGGAAAAAATGGAAAGTACTGAAAGTCATCTCCTTGAAATAAATATTAAAAAAGATAGTGAGACGTTATGTGAAAGGAAAGATTCTGAAAAGAAAGATTCAGATAATCTACCCATGGAAAATATAGATGAAATTTCTCAAGAAGTGTTGGAAAATGAAGCTATGAATGTTTCACCCATCAAGCTTGGAGACCAAATTCCATGTTTCTCTAAACCGCTTAAACCTGTACAGCCTATTAACACACCTATGGTAACCATGCTGTTTCAGAAGTCTCCTCCCACAAGCCCACCTATTGAGTCTAAAAGAAAAGTTTTGGAGGCTGCTAATGAAGGTATACCTACCGTAAAAAATATAATTCAGAAATTTAATCAGAGAATAACAGAAAACCAAGAACTTTTAGGAAGTCCATTCCGATCTCCCCCATCCAGTCCTCCACACCAATCACCAAGATCACAAAGAAAACTTCTTTCTGAGATAACAGGGGCATCATGGAAAAACAGTCCAGTTCATCAGCAAGGAACTCCCGTATCAGTCACTAATTCATCTGGTGGGGTACTAAAATCGCTAAGTACTTCAGTTATAATAAATACAGAGACTCCACAACTAGTTCACAGGTCTGCAAGTAGTTCCCTAGTACAAAATAAGTGTCCTATTACTGTAAACCCAGTAACATCTAGTGCAATGACATCTACGCCATTTGGTATGGCTTCAAATGATCCTAATCTTAGTGATGCATGGAAAAACTCACAGATTATTACTCCAGTAGGGACTTCTGTTATTAGTAGTGTTTCTAGTCCTACCTGCACTCCAACAGTTAGTCATACTCCCACTGATGTCGATACTTCATATGACTTGGATGTTTCAGTTGATGACCACATGCTAGTAGTCCAAAATCAGCTAGGAAACTCATCTTCGTCAGTTGACAAAAGTCCGTCAGGGAAATTACGAGCAATGAAATTAAAGAGAGCAAAGGAAGAATTTCTATCACGTGGAGCTGCTCTGCATGTTTTAGACCATAGACTTAGTGCTGATCAGGATTCTATTAAATTACGACAAAGGAGTGGCACAGCTAGCACCGATGATAGTTGGAGGGACTCTGGGGAAATTTCACCTTGTTCCCCTTCACCTTTGCCTCAATTGTCCCCTAGTGAAAAGATCATTATTAACAGAGAAAATATGCCTGATGAATCTCCTAAAATTATTCCAAAAAGAAATAAGGCAGCTAAGAAAGAATCCTTCCGTAGGCAAAGTGCTCATTCCCTCTTAGAACAGTCTCCCCTCAAGCAATCAACACAAGTTTCAAAGTCAGCATCATCAGGGACTCTAGAAAGTCCAAATAGAGTTTGTGGGCAACCAGCTGACTCTGAATCTCGAGGTAGTAGAAAAGATTCTATTGAGCCTCCCACTGACTCTGGAAAATCTTCTTCCCGAGGATTCTTTAAATTATTTCGAAGACACAGAAACAGAGATAAGAAGGACATGCCCTCTGTGCAGAGACTATGCCGTCAAAGTTTACTTGTAGATTTTCCAAGTGGGAGAATGCGTACTCAGAGCGCATCACCACAGCCTATGGGAGAGTCTCATCTGTTAGCTCTTCAGGAAGTCGATGCAGAAGAGAGCCAAGATGTACCTCGCTCCTCCAAAACTTTACCAAGAGGTACCAGCGGAGAGGCTGTACACCCAACACCCTCTCGGTCTTGTCCTTCTTCTCCAGTGGCTCCTCACCGCTCAAGAGCAGCTAACTGGCTCGTCAGGGGCCGCCAGATTTTCGAGAGTCGGTCACCATCTCCAAACAAAAAGCAACGTTGATAAGATAATCAACATCCTTCCTATAGAATATAGCCCCTTTGGGAAGTCACTTTTATCTGCTACAATCTTTATGTAGCCATGTTATAATGGCATTTACTGTATGTATGGAATGAGGCTTTTAACTTCAAAGTACTATTTAACTGAAGCTGAAGTCTAAGTAAATCTATAAAACGAGCTTTTCTCTCATTTTAGACATAAAATTCACATTGTTCTTCAGATCCCTCCTAATAATTTAAAAAACAATAAGAATTCTATTTTGTGGCACTACATAGAACATTTAAATACATATTAATAACGTATAGCCTAACTCATTGCATATATATATATATATATATATATATATATATATATATATATATACTGTGTATATATGCATATCTATATATATGTATGTATATATATATATATATATATATATATATATATGTGTGTGTGTGTGTGTGTGTGTGTGTATTTGCACATCTGA